>NC_053426.1:97335153-97433904 GCF_007990345.1 Gossypium hirsutum | reverse complement strand
CATATATTCGCTATCTGTCTAGCACATCATAATATACATATTCTCATACCTATCATATCATATCTTCCTTACTAGCTCAAAAAAATTATAATTTCATTGGCTCATCACACACAAAGAGCATTTCATGCTTTAAATAGTCTTTGCATCGACTATCGTATTTGATAATTTCAATAATCAAGTAGGTATCCGGACTATCAAATGCGCGAGATTCAAGTACTTTTTCCTTCCTTTATGGATCTATTCCCTTTGCTCTTGGCTTAAGTTCAACAAAAATTAAATAGTCATTAATCGACTATTCAAATATTACTTCCGAATAATATTATATATTGATCCGACTCACACAATAGATTATAGCAAGCTTATATTAATCATAAATAATTCATCGGCAAACTTTCATAATGTTTACAACAAATCTCATATCACTACGAGCTGTTTTCCTGAGCAGTAGTTACTAAATTACTTATAACTGGAGCTACTAACTCCAATCACTTGCCGTTAATTTCCCTGATATAGACTCGTATATTTCCATCCATAAATTTTCAGAATTTTAGGCTTGGCCAATCAATACCAGATTTTCTTAAGTTTCCCCTATTCACTGTTTGACTATTCTGACCACTCTTCACTACGAATCCAATTTCTCACTTTACAGAATTCCAAGTGTGTTGTATTTAATCTCATTTGAAACTAGACTCATTAAGGAGTCTAAGCATAAATTTTATCTTATAATCATTTTTGTACAATTTATAATGATTTCTAAAACAGAACAGGAATCCGGCAGCATTTTGACTCAGCCCATAATACTTCAAATATCTCTAGATCGGTAACTCCTTTGTTTCTATAGTTTCTTTGTAAGAAAATAGACCCTTGAAGCTTAATGACATAATTCACTCAGCTTCTAATTCAACTCCTACAAATTATGGCGATTTTCGAAAATCACCTTACTACTGCTGTCCCAAGTAGAGTACTACCAATTCACCATATATCAACCATTTCATATAGGTTTCTTCTAAACTAATAATAACCGAACCATTTAGTCAAGCTTAAGGCTGATTCTATTTTGTTCATGTTAAGGTCACACCTCCCTTAAAAGAAATTCCAGCTTCTTAACTTTAATTAGCTACTACCCATTCTTTAAACATTGAACACAATGCACTTAACAATTAAACCTCTATACCGAATTTGCTCACACATAGTCCTTGACCGAAAGTTCTTAGACTCTAGCTACCCTAATGTCATTCCTTGAAGCACATCGAATACATATATTTTTCTTTCTCTCTAAACTAGATTCGGCAACCCCATAAGCCATATTAACCTTACTTTCAGCTAGAGCACTTAACAATTTAACACATCCAACCTAACTATCCATCTAATGTCATCAAAACTTCTACTAAAATTTTAAGCCCTAGGCCGAAATTCAACCCTCATAATAACCTAACTCAATCCAAGATTCAAGTAGCTTTTAAACCAAACCTCCAAATTATGCATACATTTCAAGAGTGGCATAAAACATACCTTTTGTATCAAAACACCTTAGCCGAAATTCAACAAGAGTTTTTCTTCTTTCTTTCTTCTAGTTCGGCAATGGAGGAGTAAGGATGAGTCACTTGGTTTCTCCTCCACTTCTCATTATAATATTTCCTCCATACTATAATCCTTTAATATCAATTATTAAATCCTTTGTTAATACAAAATTATTTAATTTTTGAATTAGTGGAGCATATTCCTTCCTTGGCCGGCCACCATGTTTATCATGGGTAAATTGACATGCAAAACCCCTCCTTTCAATGTATGTACTATTAGACCATTGTAAAATTAACCTCTCACTTTCCAACAAAGTTCATATAAGTCCATATAATAAATCACATAAAGATGATCAATTAATGCATGAGACTTTCACATGCATTTACTCACTTCATAAACACAGAATATAATTTTAATTATTTTCTTAACTCGGTTTGTGGTCCGAAACCACTTCCCGACTAGGGTCAATTTAGGGCTGTCACAACTCTCCCCACTTAAGAAATTTTCGTCCCGAAAACTTACCGTGAATAGGTTTGGGTATCGTTCTTCATCGAGCTCTCAGTTTCCAAGTAGCTTCCTCGATCCCGTGTTTAAGCCATAACACCTTAACTAACGGAACCCTTCTGTTCGCAACTCTTTCACTTCACGAGCTAGGATGCGAATTGGTTCTTCTTCATAACTCAAGTCAGATTGAATTTCAACTTCCGAGGGATTAATCACATGTGACGGATCGGATCTATAACGTCGAAGCATCGAAACATGAAAAACATTGTGAATCCTTTCAAGTTCAGGGGGTAAAATCAATCTATATGCCACTGGACCAATTCTTTCGGATATTCATACGGCCCAATGAATCTTGGGCTCAACTTGCCCTTACGGCCAAACCTGAGTATCTTTTCCAAGGTGAAACCTTAAGGAACACTTTGTCTCCACCTGATACTCGATGTCTTTTCGTTTCAAATCTGCGTACGACTTCTGACGATCCGTGGCTATCTTCAGACTTTCACGGATTACCTTTACTTTCTGTTCCGCATCTCTAATCAAATCAACTCCGAAAATTTGCTTTCACCGAGCTCGGTCCAAACAATGGTGTACGGCATTTACGACCGTACAAAGCCTCGTAAGGTGCCATCTTAATACTTGATTGAAAACTATTGTTGTAAGCGAATTCAATCAAAGGTAAATACCGTTCCCATGAACTACTGAACTCGAGGATGCAACATCTCAACATATCCTCAAGTATCTGAATTATCCGCTCGGATTGACCATCGGTTTGGGGGTGAAAAGCAGTGCTAAAATGCAGCTTGGTACCCAGAGCTTCTTGCAATTTCTTCCAAAATCGTGAGGTGAATCTCGGATCTCTATCCGACACGATAGAAACAGGTACCCCATGTAATCTCACAATTTGATAAACGTACAATTCAGCTAGTTCTCCAATGAAAAATCCGTACGTACGGGATGAAATGAGCCGACTTAGTCAGTCTATCAACAATAACCCATATCGCATCCTTCTTACTTGCTGACAAAGGCAGTCCGGACACAAAGTCCATTGTGACTCGATCCCATTTCCACTCGGGTATCATGATCGGCTGGAGTAATCCCGAAGGCACTTGATGTTCCGCTTTCACTTGTTGACATATTAAACATCTCGAAACAAAGTCAGAGATGTCCGTTTCATACCATGCCACCAAAATTGACGTTTCAAATCGTTGTACATTTTCGTACTCCCCGGGTGAATTGTCATTCGGCTACAATGGGCTTCGTTCAGAATCATCGAAATGAGTTCCGAATTCTTTGGAACACACAACCGATTTCTGAACCTCAAACAATTATCGTCGTCAATTTGAAACTCTGATCCCTCGTTCGGAAACACTCAGCCCGTTTTGCAACCAATTCATCATCGACTTTCTGAGCTTCACGAATTTGGTGAGTCAATAATGGTTTAGCTTTTAATTCAGCTACTAACACATTGTCTGGTAGAACAGACAAATGCACGTTCATCGCTCGCAAAGCAAACAATGACTTCCGGCTTAAGGCGTCCGCAACCACGTTAGCCTTTCCCGGGTGGTAATCAATGACAAGCTCGTAATCTTTCAATAACTCAAGCCACGTCTTTGTCGCAGATTCAAGTCTCGTTGAGTCATCAAATATTTGAGACTTCTGTGGTCCGAAAATACATGGCACTTCTCACCAAACAGATAATGTCGCCATATTTTTAAAGCAAACACGATGGCAGCTAGTTCGAGATCATGGGTCGGATAATTCCTCTCGTGTGGCTTCAATTGTCTCGACGCATAGGCCACGACTCGACCTTCTTGCATCAATACGCAACCCAACCCAAGTAGGGATGCGTCACTATAGATGACAAACTCTTTACCCGTTTCGGGTTGCACCAAAATTGGAGCTTCAGTCAAATGAGTTTTCAGTTGGTCGAACTTTTCTGACATTTCTCCGTCCACTCGAACTTAACATCCTTTTGAAGTAGCTTCGTCATTGGTGTGGCTATCATCGAGAAACCTTTCACAAATCGTCGGTAATAACCGGCGAGCCCCAAAAAGCTCCGAACTTCAGTAACATTTCTCGGAGGTTTCCAGTCAAGTATGGCTGAAATTTTGTTCGGGTCAACTCGAATACCCGACGCGGATACCACATGACCCAAGAAGCTAACCTCTCTTAACCAGAACTCACACTTACTGAACTTAGCATATAACTGCTTATCCCGTAAATTTGCAACACTAGTCTCAGGTGCTCAGCGTGTTCGGTCTCATCTCTTGAATAGACCAAGATGTCATCAATAAACACAACTACGAACCGATCCAAATATGGTCTGAAGATCCGATTCATCAAATCCATAAATACTGCCGGGGCATTAGTGAGCCCAAACGGCATCACTAAGAATTCGTAGTGACCGTACCTCGTTCTGAAAGCAGTTTTGGGTACGTCTGAATCTCGAATCCGCAACTGATAATAACCGATCTCAAATCTATTTTGAGAACACTGAGGCCCCTTTAGTTGATCAAACAAATCATCGATACGCGGTAGTGGGTATTTATTCTTTATCGTCACTTTATTCAGTTGACGATAGTCAATGCACAACCTCATGGTTCCGTCCTTCTTTTTCACGAACAATACTGGTGCACCCCAAGGTGAGAAACTTGGCCGAGCGAAACCTCTATCTGTCAATTCTTGCAGCTGAGCTTTCAACTCTTTTAACTCAGTTGGTGCCATACGATACGGAGCTATCGAAATCGGCGTAGTCCCAGGTATAAGCTCAATACCAAACTCTATCTCCCGAACAGGTGGTAAACCCGGCAATTCTTCAGGAAAAACATCCGGGTATTCACAAACCACCGGCACAGATTCGGGTTTCTTTTCTAATTCTTTGTCATCAAGCACATATGCAAGGTATGCTTCGCACCCTTTTCTCACATATTTCTGTGCCAACATTGCTGATATTACAGCTGGTATCCCCTCCAAGTCCGCGGACTCAATTCGGACTACTTCGTTATTTGCGCACCTCAAATCAATAGTCTTGCTCTTGCAATTCACAACCGCATCATGCACGGTCAACCAATCCAACCCAAGGATAACATCAAATTCATCAAACGGCAAAAGCATCAAGTCCGCTGGAAAACAGGAACCTCGAATTGCTAGGGGACATTTCTTACACACTTTGTCGACAAGTACATAACGACCCAAGGGATTTGACACCCGAATTACAAACTCAGTAGACTCAATAGGTAAAGTCTTACTGGATGCTAAGGTTTCACATATGTAAGAATGAGTAGAACCGGGGTCAATCAAAGCAATTACATTAGTATCAAAGAGAGTAAAAGTACCGGTAATAACATCAGGCGAAGAAGCATCCTCGCGGGCACGTATAGCATATGCTCTAGCAGGTGCACTAGCCTCGGATCTGGTCGTAGCATCTCTAGATCCTCTCTGACCACCACTAGCATTGCCCATATTTCTAGATGGTCTACCCCGAGCAGTGGTAGCACCCGGTCTCCCACTCTGATTCACATTCTGTTCAGACAGCCTCGGGCAATCTTTAATGAAGTGGTCCACTGATCCGCACTTGTAACAGGAGCGGTCATGGAATCTACAGCTCCCCAAATGCCATTTGCCGCAATGTCGACATTCCGTTCGGCCTCGACGTTCATTCCCAACACTGGCGACTGAAGTGCCTCGTGTACCCACAGGGGGTCGATCACGATCTCGTCTAAAAAGGCCCGAAGTGCTTTTAGACCGGCCCACATCATCTCGAAATTTCTTCGATGCCTGTTGATGAGACTTTCCCGAGAATCTTTTACGAAACTCCCCGGTTCCCACATCAACTTTTTGTTTTTCCTTTCTAAGCTCTTCGGCTTTACAAGCTCGCTCGACAAGTACTACGAACTCTCGTATCTCAAGAATGCCAACGAACATTTTTATATCTTCATTCAGCCCATCTTCGAAGCGTTTACACATAACAGCCTCGGACGAAACACATTCCCGAGCGTATCTACTAAGTCTAACAAATTTTCGCTCGTAATCAGTAACTGACATAGAACCTTGCTTAAGCTCGAGAAATTCCTTCCGTTTTTGATCAACAAATCTCTGACTGATATACTTTTTCCGAAACTCAGTTTGGAAAAACTCCCAAGTTACTTGCTCCCTGGGCACGACAGAAGTCAGAGTACTCCACCAATAGTAGGCAGAATCACGTAGCAAGGAGATAGCACACTTTAGACATTCATCGGGTGTACAAGATAGCTCATCGAGTACCCGGATAGTGTTGTCCAACCAAAATTCAGCTCGCTCGGCATCGTCGCTATCCGTAGCTTTAAATTCAGTAGCCCCATGTTTTCGGATTCGGTCAACTGGGGGCTTATTTGACCTTATTTGGTCAGTTACCGGAGGTATTGTAGGTGCGGGGGTAGTGTTTGTCGGGAATGGGGGTTGTGGAACAGCCGTATTAGTTCGAATGTATTGGTTGAACCAATCATTCATCACGCTATAGAAAGCTTGTCTAGCTTCATCGTTCGGGTTACTCGCATTAGGTTGAGAGTCCACCGGCGCTGTCCCTTGTGCGGGAGCAGGCGCTACACTCTCAAGATCATCAGCTACCGCTCGGTTGGGATCGGGATCCATTACTATAAATAAACACATTTGCAAATGTCAGAAATCACCACACTATCAATTAATCACATAAAATGGCATGTATAGCTAGACCCCAACACATTACGGTAGTCCTAGAATCGACTAAACCGTAGCTCTGATACCAATAAAATTGTAACACCCCAAACCCGAGACCGTCACCGGAGTCGAATACGAGGTGTTGACAGACTTTTAAAATTTTTCCAGACACTGCCCAGTCTGAGTACTAGTCGCTTCAAAAATCATATCTTGAGTTTCACAACTCAAAAATCAGTTTTGTGATTTTTCCCTGAAACTAGACTCATGTCCCCACCTATGGATTTTTTTCTAGAATTTTTGGTCGGGCCCATTAGTACAGTTTATTAGTCAAAGTCTCTCATGTTACAGGGGTCGACTACACTGACCTTTTCCCATTACGACTGGGATATCTCTCTGCACAGGGCTTCAATACTAATGCCGTTTGTTTCTATGGAAACTAGACTCAGAGAGGAATCCATACATATATGGTATGACCCCTAATTATCTCTGGTCAATTTATAGTGAATTTCCAAAGGCGGAACAGTGAATCCAGAAACTGTTCTGGCCCTGTTCCACAAGAACCCGAATATCTCTTTCTGTACTGTTCCTATAATTGTTTCGTTACTTCCATATGAAAGTAGATTCATCAAGGTTTGATTACATAATTTATTCACTATTTAATTCCACTCCTACGAATTTATGTGATTTTTCAATTCTACACCACTGTTGCTGTCAAAATCTGTTTTCAAGATAAACTTTACCTATTTTGTGGTCACCATGGACCAACTAGGATTTTGCCCTACATAGGTCCACATGTGATCATATTTAGCCATTCCAATGGCTGATCATTAGCCCAACACTTCCATTTCAAACCATAGTCACATCGTGAAACCATATATATACATACATAAACACAAATGGTCTAATGCCATACTCCACATCTACAAGCCATTTTCGCATGGCTTTACACACATACATCACAAAAGAACTTAAACAACAGGGGGTAGTCCTATACATGCCATATCCAGAGTTCAACTAAAAGAGTACCAAAGAGCTTGATAGTGTAGATGACTTCGACTTCGCTGATCCCGAATCCGATAGCTAACGAGCAAAATCTATAAAACAGAGAGCCAAAGCAACCGGGTAAGCATTTAAAGCTTAGTAAGTCTCAAGTAATGAAATCGGCTTTGACTACAGTATTACATTCACATAGTTAACTAAATCACTTTATTAACACACATTCTCATACCCATACTTACTTCACACTTCACCCACATAGGTACACAAGGTATCAACCTTTATAAAAGCCGAGAATTCGTTAGCCGATCGCACGAATACCATTTAAAACAAACCGACTTTCCAATGCACGTGCAAACATACCTTATCATTCGGGTTGGTCAAGCATAATTATTAAATTAGTTACAGCACAAAATGCTCACATTCAACCCAAGTTTCTTCGGTATTTAACCGAATGCAACCGCAAACACATTTGCCTTCGGGTCTTAGCCCGAACATATCAACTCGCATAATTGCCTTCGGGTCTTAGCCCGGATATATCATCTCGCATAATTGCCTTCGGGTTTTAGCCCGGATATATCATCTCGCATAATTGCCTTCGGGTCATAGCCCGGATATATCAACTCGCATAATTGCCTTCGGGTCTTAGCCCGGATATATCAACTCGCATAATTGCCTTCGGGTCTTAGCCCGGATATATCAACTCGCATAATTGCCTTCGGGTCATAGCCCGGATATATTCCAATGCTCATGCACACATATATCAATAATCATAACACATCCATATCATTTCTTCGTTACTAAGGCTCAAACACAAAACATTTATTAAATCTTTCAAATTTCGGCTCAATAGCCACACACAAAGAGCATAATTTCAATTGGCTTTATAACATAGTCTCTATGCACATTCGACTATCCGTCATAATATGACTAATCATTTCAATATAATTCAAGTAGGGTCATTACTCGAAGACTTACCTCAAATGTCGTCAGACGACTTCAACGGCTATTCAATTACTTTTTCCTTCCCTTTATCGGATCTAGTTCCCCTTTGCTCTTGAGCTTAAGTTCAACAAAAATTAAAATAGTCATTAATCGACTATTCAAATATTACTTTCCGAATAATATTATATATATTGATCCGACTCTCACACACATAGATTATAGCAAGCTTTATATTAATCAATAAATAATTCATCGGCAAACTTTCATTAATGTTTACAACAAAATCTCATATTCACTACGAGCTGTTTTCCTGAGCAGTAGTTACTAAATTACTTATAACTGGAGCTACTAAACTCCAAATCACTTGCCGTTAATTTTCCCTGAATATAGACTCGTATATCTTCCATCCATAAAATTTTCAGAATTTTAGGCTTGGCCAATCAATACCAGATTTTTCTTAAAGTTTCCCCTATTTCACTGTTTGACTATTCTGACCACTCTTCACTACGAATCCAATTTCTCACTTTACAGAATTCCAAGTGTGTTGTATTTAATCTCATTTGAAACTAGACTCATTAAGGAGTCTAAGCATATAAATTTTATCTTATAATCATTTTTGTACAATTTATAATGATTTTCTAAAAACAGAACAGGGAATCCGGCAGTCATTTTGACTCAGCCCCATAATACTTCAAATATCTCTAGATCGGTAACTCCTTTGTTTCTATAGTTTCTTTTGTAAGAAAATAGACCCTTGAAGCTTTAATGACATAATTCACTCAGCTTCTAATTCAACTCCTACAAATTATGGCGATTTTCGAAAATCACCTTACTACTGCTGTCCCAAGTAGAGTACTACCAATTCACCATATATCAACCATTTCATATAGGTTTCTTCTAAACTAATAATAACCGAACCATTTAGTCAAGCTTAAGGCTGATTCTATTTTGTTCATGTTAAGGTCACACCTCCCTTAAAAGAAATTCCAGCCTTCTTAACTTTAATTAGCTACTACCCATTCTTTAAACATTGAACACAATGCACTTAACAATTAAACCTCTATACCGAATTTGCTCACACAATAGTCCTTGACCGAAAGTTCTTAGACTCTAGCTACCCTAATGTCATTCCTTGAAGCACATCCGAATACATATATTTTTCTTTCTCTCTAAACTAGATTCGGCAACCCCATAAGCCATATTAACCTTAACTTTCAAGCTAGAGCACTTAACAATTTAACACATCCAACCTAACTATCCATCTAATGTCATCAAAACTTCTACTAAAAATTTTAAGCTCCTAGGCCGAAATTCAACCCTCATAATAACCTAACTTCAATCCAAGATTCAAGTAGCTTTTAAACCAAACCTCCAAATTATGCATACATTTTCAAGAGTGGCATAAAACATACCTTTTTGTATCAAAACACCTTAGCCGAAATTCAACAAGAGTTTTTCTTCTTTCTTTCTTCTAGTTTCGGCAATGGAGGAGTAAGGATGAGTCACTTTGGTTTCTCCTCCCACTTCTCATTATAATATTTCCTTCCATACTATAATTCCTTTAATATCAATTATTAAATCCTTTGTTAATACAAAATTATTTTAATTTTTGAATTAGTGGAGCATATTCCTTCCTTGGCCGGCCACCATGTTTATCATGGGTAAATTGACATGCAAAACCCCTCCTTTCAATGTATGTACTATTAGACCATTGTAAAATTAACCTCTCACTTTCCAACAAAGTTTCATATAAGTCCATATAAATAAATTCACATAAAGATGATCAAATTAATGCATGAGACTTTCACACATGCATTTACTCACTTCATAAACACAGAATATAACTTTTAATTATTTTCTTAACTCGGTTTTGTGGTCCCGAAACCACTTCCCGACTAGGGTCAATTTAGGGCTGTCACATAATATGTTAGTTGACATAAGCCTTAATCAAATTACTTAGCAACAGATCAAATTTAACATGTTAAAGAGAGAGATTTATGCTAATTGTATTCAACATAAACCAACCATCAAGTTTTGTTGGAAAAATATTACTTGCCGTGGAAGAAATAGTAACGTGCACTCTATATATTAGGGAAACGCCCGTGTGGCTCCTATGAGATTTTCATTATAATAATAATAATCAAAGAAAATTAATTTTCAGTCAAACAAAATAAATAAAGAGCAATATTTTTCTTCTTTGATATAAACTTTGGGGGATACAAAGTTGGTACACAAAAGCATAAACCCCAATTTAGAATTGTGTTTTATAACTTGTGACATTAAAATATGGTTAAATAAGATGTTTTTGAACTTTTCAAAAGTATTTTTAAAATAAAAATTTAAAAAAAGTACTTTTTTAACCAAAAATAGAAATAGAAAATTTTAACTTTTCTTCAAAAGTGTTATGCTAAACTTACTCTAAATAAATGCTATCCAACCATGAAGATAGCGTGGCATGATGGAAGTGAATCGAATTAAAAATTTTGAATATTTTTTAGTTTATTTGATTTTTAAATTTATTTAATTTTCATGTTTGATTTAATTAATTTATTCGATTAGTTTTTAATTTTGATATTTTAAACTGAATTAATTTATTAAGGTTATAACCTAAGGCTAAAAGTCCATAATCTATTTACACACCCAAATCTAAAATTAAACTTTAAACCCAAATACTTATTAAAATTTAATACTCTTAAAAGCTCAAGTCCATTAATATTTAAAACCCGAATTGATAATTTAAATTTTTTTTAGTGATATTCATTTTAATTTTTATTATTTAATATATAAAACCGGAATTGATATATGCCCTGCAACACCCCAAACCCGGCCTGGACGTTATGGCCGAATATGATAATGTCACATGGAATGGATAATAAAAATGAGGTTGACGAGTTAAAATCGTTCCAGTTAATTAATCTTTGTCTTATTTCGGAGTAAAAGGCTTATCCTTTGTTATATCAAAAATCGTGTCTTTTTAGCAGAAGCTTTGATAACGTTCGTATTTAAGAAAACCGCCAATTTAATTAAAACCGAGTTTAGACTAAAACCCCCACCCCTAACCAATTTAAAAATCCAAATAAAGTCCATAAAGTCTCAAATTACATCAAACACCCTAGAAAATAATTAAGTAATAAATTCTGAAGTTTACTGAAATGGTCTAGAATTTACGTGTGGCCACCGTCGAGTCCTCCGCTGCACCGATCTGTCAAGTCCGGGGATTACATATACAGATTAACCAGAAAAGAGTGAGTTTTCGCAACTCTGTGTAATCCTCACAGAAATCACACATACAGAATACACATCATGTGTCATAAATAATCAGTCTAGGCCAAATCCCTTTACAGAATTAGTTAGGGCCTTAGCCCATCAGATACAGAATCAGACATATACTAGGGCCTTAGCCCAATCAAATACAGTATGCAGAATAGAACATCAAAAATTCTACCCACCAGCCTCTACACACCATCTCCGTCCAACCCTACACACCATGTGGGGATAAAATCGACCCACCTATCCCTACACACCATGCTGTACCGAAATGCAACTGAGTTGCCAGATATCAGGCTTAAGAGCCTTTTAGAATACACCCGTATGGCCCACACTGCCCAATAAGTGAGCTAGTGTCTCTCACACGGCTTCTCTGACCATCACATGTCGTGCGCCTGTTTCACGTGCGCACGACCTAGTTCGTCGACCACACGTCTGTGTACTGTCACATGGCCTACCATACGGGCGACCACACGCCCGTGTGGCGTTGACAGAATGCTTTTCGACTTTTCGCTGAATTCTATTTTCTGTGTTTCTAGGTACACACCTAGTTCGTTTTTGCTGCAAAAACACTTCCGAGCACTCTCAAGCTTAAAATCGAGATATCCACATTAGTTTAATGGATTTACTAGAAAATTGAATACCGAGATTGAACATAGACTCGACTTACCCCCACTGAAACACCCTCCGATAACCACGCTGAACCGAAAGATGCATAATCACTGCCCATTGCCTCCTCCTACGACATTATTTACAAAGGAATACATTACCAGCACAATTGTTACCAAACTGTGACATGAAAAGAGGAGGAATACTTACCAAATCCGCACAAGGCAAAACTCACGATGCAAAAAATAAAGGGTAGATTAAGAAAACGAAAAGAAAAAGGAAAAGGGAACTCCAAGGAAGAAAAATCGGTAGAATACTGAAATCCAAATTCGTCAAGAAGGAAGGGATTTTCATAAAAGACAGAAAAATAAAATTCAAACTAGGGTATATCCTTAGTGCCCTAGTTTACTCCCGCACTACTCCACTTCCTAGACTTTTAGTTTGACCGAAACTCTCTCAGTCAAAGGAGCAAAAAAAAATAAACTACCTTACTCGCGCAGGGAATTGAACTCAAGACCTCTAACTCACAAACACTCCACTTATCCACCAAACCAATAGGCTCATTCTGATATGATTCCTCCATTAATTAACTATAAGCTCACTGACTAGGAGTTAAGGCTTAATTTAGGAAAAAGCCAAATTTTTCCAAAGCTAAGACTTGAACTTGGGACCTCACACACACACCTAAAACACTTAACCACTAAAGTAGATACACACTTATGTCAATTATTCATAGAAGCAACTACAGATATCTTGAGGCGTTACATGCCTATTAAGAATAGTAGAAGACATGGAAATTGTACGTTGGCAAAGTAAATATTTTTTGAGTTCATTAAAATGTTTAATTTGATTTTTAATATTTTTATAACGAATTTTTGAAATAAAAATAAAATTAAAAGTAATACGATAAACTAAATTGAAGAAAGAAGATAATTATGTAAAAAAAATTAAAGGAGAAAATTATAAGTATCTCAATTAGAAAAAAAATTCCAACTTAAAATTTAAAAATCGTAAAACTAAATCGAACTGTGTTATAAAATAAAGAGAGATAGAGAGAATAAAGAACAAAGAAAATATGAAAAGAACAAAGAATGTACTTTATTAACCAAAGGGATGATTACAATGCTTCATCAGAGTCTCTATTTATAGACATAAGAAGTATAAAAAAAATAGAGATCTAATTCTAATAACTATTAAAATTAAAGTACATCAAAATTTTATTTTGATCATGATGGACATCCACTTAAGTAAGATATCCATAACACTCCCCCTTGGATGTCCTTTGATAGATAATGTGCCTCGTTAAAACCTTATTAGGAAAAACCCTGTGGAATAAAAACATAATGAAGGAAAAAGAGTACACAATTTATAATACGCATAATATACTGCCTCATTAAAAACCTTACTAGGAAAAACCAATGGGACAAAACCTCGATTAAGGCAAAAAGATTGCAACGCGTATTTACTCCCTCTCATGAAAACATCACATATTTTCTCATATTCTACGTATTCAATCTTGAATACTAGTTTTTCAAATGACTATTTGAATGTATTGCTAACTATTTATATCACCATTCTTTTAAAAGTCATGAGTGAGGGAAATTTGGGAAAATATATTTTGATATCTTCAGGAAATTCAATAATAATTATAGCAAACTTTAATCATGATTCTTTTATAAAAATACAAATAGGTCTTTTGGATTATTTTATAATCCTCCTTCAACTACAATTCACTAAGTCAAATTTACCACATATATTCAAATTATTTAATTCATATAAATGAGCAATTTCTTAAGAATTTCAATATGCTTCTAGCATTCTAAATCCTTCAAGGATTTTAATATAAACTTTACTATATAGTGATTCATAAAATGTTGTAACAATAACTATTAGACGCAAGTTAAATCTTTTATGAATTGTCAATTTAATAATATATCTAAAGGTTATTGCATCCACCTCAAAAGAATATTATATCTTTTTATAATCAATTTCAGGACTTAGCAAAATACTTCATATTTTTATTCTACTTTTGCAAAACTACTTCAATTACACCCTTATTGGCTTTATACCTTTAGATATTTGGACTATTGGTCCAAAAACTCCTCGAATTTAATTATACTTGAGTTGAGACTTTCTATTTTGATCAATTTATTTCATATCTATATTTCTCAATAGATTTATTTTATATCCTCCTTTTATTTCATTATTTCAATAATAATATTGCATGCAAAATCATTGTCGACCACTTCTATTATTCGATTCTACATTTTCTCTAATTAACATAACTTATCGAGATCTCTTATTTTCATTATTTTAAAATTTGATTTCAGGTACCTGAATCTTTTCTGGAGTTTTACTTATTAGTTATGTCTTGGTTGTCTTCTGGAGCACCCTCCTCCACTAGATGACCATCTAGAATAATTTTCATCTTTAGAACCGATCAATCTATTATTTATTCTAACTAATTGTCCTACTGGGACTTTGATTCAAATTAAAATATTAGATGTTATATAACACTTAGTTATTCTCATTAAGGTTGGAAATTCATCTAACAGTTAACTTGTAATGAGTTATCCTTATTAAACTCCTGGTTCAATTACTATCCCCCTAACTCATTACAAGTTATTGTTTCTCTCCCCCTAATGTTGGGAAAACTGACAACTCATGTCACAATTAAATATCGAATTAATTGCTCAAAAATATTATAAGGAGACTCATATAAATATACATTCCCAATATCTTATTATAACCTGTGAGTTGTGGTGGAGCAGTTGGAACATATACCGCACATCAAAAAATTGTAAAATGGGAAATATTTGGCTCTTAACCAAAAATCAATTGTAGTGGGGAGTATTTATAATTTATTGGCTTGATGCGTACATGTAAATCAGTACAAGCATGAATCTCATGCTGAAATAGAAAGTTTGGTTCTCATAAGTAATGGTTTAACTATTAGTTGGAGGCATTTGATAAACAATTCAACTAAATCATTTTGTGTGTGAATATGAGTTACAGGATGCTCAATTTTTATCCCAATTGACATGCAATAATCATTGACACCTTGGGATGTAAACTCACCAACATTAGCAAGATGAATTGTTTTAATTGCATAATTTGAAATTAATCATTCAAACAAGCAATCTTGCAAACGGCAGGTTGCGAATTGATAACGCATGTGCTTATTTTGTAGATGCATCTACCAAAATCATATAATATCAAAATCATCCACATGGTGGATGAATGGGCCCATATTCATTTCAGAAATGCAAGACATTAAATCTCAACTTTAGCTAGTGAGTTTCTAATAATCAATTTTCATTGAGAACAAATAACAAATGAAAATTCTTTAAATTAAAGAATCTTCTGGTTCTTTAATTGAATGTCCATATGAATTCTCAATTAATTTTCGCATTATATACAATCCAGGATGGTCTAACTGGTCACGCAAGTAGTAAACACATTTGTATTAGTAAACTTCTGGTTTACTTTAACATTTGTTTACATTATACTAAATTGTAACAAATTGATACTTTTATTGTCATTTCTTTTAATTTATATCCACATATAAGTACTATAATGCCACCAAGTCAGTAAATATAATTTCCAAATAATTGTATGCAATATTCCCTTCAGGGAATATGTCAAAATCTTCAAATGCCCAAAAATCTATTTTCCAGGTGTACAACAGGTACATAACCAATGACTTTTCATATATAAGTTTTCTCTCTTGCAAGTTCTTATCAATAATATTTTACCACATAATTTTAATTGATAACTTATTCTGAATACTATAGAGTTATACTCACAGTTTTTTTTAAAAAAACTTGTAACTTTAGGTGCATCCAAGCATAATAAGTTTTAGATAGAATTATCATATTCTATTGCTCATAAGTATATCTTTCACAGTCAAATATTTTGCTTCCAACCTCTTAACGGGGATGATGACAAAAAAAAATCACATAGATAGTCACAATCAATTCAATTTAATAACAAGAGTAATCAATAACTCAATCCTCCCTTTTTTTCATCCTTTCAGAATAGATATTTATCTTCATTTACAATCTCAATATGGTATCCATTACAAATAACTTTTGAAAGTAATGCATTAACAATCACAAATTTTGTGCTTTTTAAATAGTGATATATTAGCTCTTCTGGAGCTTTCAACTAATTTTGTATTGTCAAATATTGAAATAATTTTTGTTTGTTTTAGTACCAAATAAGATAAATACTTTCTATCTATAATAATAGAATTTATTACTACATTCTCATATCATTCCTCAAAGAATATTAACAGAAACAAAATATTTGGGCATATGCCACATATGTGGCCAATAATATTTCATATCACATCGATAACATAAGTTATCTTTACCCTTTGAAAAGTTATCTTGAGAACTCTCATTGTTCTCTTATTTATTACTATATTCCCACTTTTAGTGGTCCATGAGTATATCTTTTATTTTCTTTATATTTACATTCACTTCGAGGAATGCAACAAATCTAGTAGGACGAACCTATAAACATCCTAATAAATTCTTTATTTCATAATCACCATCGCAAACATGCGTGAGATTTCAAATCAAAATCTATCTATGCATGTTGTCATGATTAGTCTCCAATTATAATAAATAATAAATAAAACATAGTAAAATATACTTGAAGATCTTTAACATCATCATCATCACTAGAAGGTATGAGATAGTTCGAAAATATTCTTGATTTTATATAGATAACAATATCAAATATTTCACCATTCTTAAGAACAAAAAGTAAAATAAGTTAATCAAAACAATTATAACATATAATGAAAGAAAAATGAAAAATAATAATCAGATATGAAACATTAAATAAAAGAAACTTCCTGTAAAAACTTAGCATCTTGCTGTCAAAAAAATTGAAAATCATGAAGGATAAATTTGATCGTCGATAAAAACGCATGCTCCTTTAGGGTCTTTAAATTCTGTATGTGGGGTAGCTACCGAGATCAATGCAGTTAATTATGTCTCTCCGAGAAGTTGGTTAGCTACCTCTCACTTTGTTCTAGGATTCTTCCTATTCGTGGGTCATTTATGGCACGCGGGAAGAGCTCGCGCAGCCGCAGCGGGATTTGAAAAAGGAATTGATCGTGATTTTGAGCCTGTTCTCTCCATAACTCCTCTTAACTGAGATAACTGAGACAGGAGATCCAAAGGAACTATCACTTTGAGCAAGATCGTGTTGATAACGTATTATAAAATAAAAAGAGATGAAGAGAATAAAAAACAATGAAAATATGAAAGCAACAGAGAATGTACTTTATTAATCAGAGAGATGATTACAATGCTTCATCAGAGTCTCTATTTATAGGCATAAGAAGTATAAAAGAAGTAGAGATCTAATTCTAATAGTCATCAAAATTTTATCTTGATCATAATGAACATCCACTTAATAAGATAGTCATAACAAACCGAAAATTTTTACTTTGATTATTTAATTTATTTAATTTTTTATATAAGGAATCCAATCAACCGAATTCACACCTCTAAAAATAGGTGGCTGGTTTTTTTTTTTATAGTAAGTAAATGTATTGTGATATTGTAGTCGGTTTTCGATTTCCATCCCTCATTAATTCTTGTAGATATAATTATGGAATATGGAGAGAGTTCATCATAAATGGGGTTGATCCCCCAAGATATTGAAGTTAAAGCCCAGTCTAAATGTGCCCCCATGTGCCAAGGAATCAACCCATTCTTCAACAGTTTTAAAGTAGTGCCCTGGAGAAAGTAGAAAAACCCATAATCATGCAATGAATGCTGAACATTTTATTTGTGGCCCCAAAACTTCTTCTATCATATGCGCCTAAAATCCACATAATTTTATTAACTTTGAGTTCGGCTCTAATGGGCTTCTACCTTCACTCCTATAATTTACTTCAGTTGCTCATGTTTTCAATAAACTCAATGCATATTACTTTATTAATGGATAAATTTTTGTTTTAGTCACTGAATTAAAAAAATGTTATAATTTGATCATTATTGTTTTCAAAAGTATTATTTTTGTCACTCAACCGTTAAGTAGGTAATGATGACACTTTTTTAGTTAGTATAATAATAATTTTAGTCTCAATTCTTATTCTTTTTTATCAATTTGACCTTGGTTTTATATAAAATAAAATAATTCAAAATTATTTAATAAAACTAGATATTTCATTATAAAAATTAAATATAAAATTTCAAATGTATACTTCCTCGAAACTAGATTAGCAATATTTTTAAACTAAGTTCCACGTTGTTGAAGAACTTCTTCCAGAATTGATATTACAGAGACTTGTGAAATCAACTCTAATATCATTTCTTTAGCAAAAAAATACAAAATATACTATGAAATTTTCTTTTTAGACTCAATTCAAAATTTCAATTAATTCAAATTTATTTTTTAAAACCTAAATCGTAAAAATAAATTATATTATGAATTTTTTTTCTTATAATGAAAAACTTTGTCAAAAATAACAAAAGAAGTCAAAAATAGAGAAATAACAATTTTGCTTAATGTTTCTAATTTTTCTATTTTTTAAACAATAGATATTCAATATTTCTATACAAATACTACAAAGAAATTTTTGAGGGTTTAAAAATAATTTTACCTCATTTTCTCTTACTTTATGAATTTTTTGAAATTTTAGCTATTTTTATTTTTTGAAATTTTATATTCTTCGTAATTTTTTTATTTTTTTAAAAAAATTCTATTTTTTATCATTTTTAAATAAAATCAAGATTAAATTGACAAAAAATTTAAAAGCCGAGGACTAAATTTGTTATATTACCAACTAGAAAGTGCTCCTGTTAGTCACTAAATCGTCAAGTTATCAGAAAAACAATTTTGAAAATGATAACGATCAAATTGTAACTTTTTTAATTAAGTGACAAAAAAATTAACCATAATTAAAAGAATAGTATAGTTTGCCCAAATCTAAACATTAAGGGAACCAAAACCCTGTTAAAATTGTATCAACTTATAAATTTTTTAAATAAATTTTTTAAATATTCAAATTTAATTCTACACTTTAGATAACAGTGGAAACCCTTATACTAAGAGTTAGATTGCTTTATGTCCCTTTATTTTAAAAATGAGTAAATTAATCTATGTACGTTTAATTAAAGAGTAAACAGATCCTTTTGTTAAAAAATTCATCCATATCTATTATTAAAAATAGGTCTCTCTACGTCAGCATGAGGTACAAGTGGTATACACGTGTATCCAAGGGTTTATTCAGGGGCTGGCAGGGGCCTTGGCCACCCTAAAATGGAAAATTTTCTTTTTGGGCCTTTAAAATTTTTAAAATTTTAAATTAATAAAGATAAAATTACACTTTGACCCCCTTAAAATGATAAAATTTTAATTTAATTTTTTAAAAATTATATTTTTACTATCATAAAAATTACAATTTAATTTCGACCCCTAAATTAATTTTATGAATTTGTCAAAAACTAATTTTCTCTTTAATTTAATAATAATTAACTTACTTCTTTTTTAAGTAAAATCACGTTTAGTACAAAAGATTTCTATCATATTTTTAACTAGAATTTTTTTTCTTTTCGAGGGAATGCTAGTTAGAGTTTTCTTTTATTTAATATATTGAACATTTATTTTGAAAGCTAATGTTGAACATCTGAATTTATTTTATTTTTGAAAGAACATCTATGCTTTATTATAAGGGGATATTTGGACTCGTATTCAAATTTTTAATCAAACAGCCACATGAGGTTGGTGACAATTTTTTATTCATTTTAATCACATGAGGTTAGGGCATTGGAATATTTAAAGTTTATTAAAAACAGTTCAATTTAAATCAAAATTTGATCTAGTATAGTGTTATTTAAGAACTAGATAAATTGTTTTATCATGTGAACTGTTCCTGTCATTTTTACTTCTAAATATGTTTAAGATAATTTAATAGAAAGTCAACTTTAGTTCAATAAATTATCTCTGCTAAAAATAAAGTTTTATATTCTAATAAATTATTTACATATAATAAATTAAACAGAAAAGAATCGTTAAAATTTTAAACTAGTACACATTACAATATTAGGTTATCGATATTGTTAAAAAATATGGAATAATTGATGTATTTGAGGAAGTATCCACTTCCTGAAGCATTGTGATAGACTAGACAATTTTCATATTTAGGTGATTGTCAATTTATTGAATCGGATTTTGGGTAATGCTGATATTATAGACTATATCTAGCTCATCAATGAAGATTGTATCATTTGGGGAAACAGATTTGGAGAATCAGGTCGAGTCTTTCTAATCTCTTGGATCGAAGAAGTGGGATCAGATTAGAACGTTGGAGACTTGGCTACCAATAGTCCATATTTACCTTGTTTGTTATTTTTATATTGTATTCAATTGGTTTAACTATTGTTTAATAGAGATTGATATAGATATTCATTATGTTAGCAAGTCTCGAAAAACTTTATTTAATTGAGAAACTTATAGGTTGTTGTATTGATTGAAGAGCACTTAATCTATTCAAGTGAGAAATATTATTTATGAGAGTGCATTTGATGATAAAATATTTTGTTGAAGTTTTACAAGCTAAGTTTTTAGGGGTGAATTTAGTGGAGAGAATATCAGACTTCAAGGTACAAAAGTTAGGAAATTGTCACTAGGTGTGATAAATTTAGGTTCACTTGTTGTAAGTGTCGGAGAAAGTAGATATTTCTCCCTAAGCTGGGTTCTGCAATCATAGGGAAACTGAACTACGTAAATAATTTTTTTATGCATAAAGAAGTATCAACTTCCCTAGTCACTTCTTCCAGCATTTAGCTTGTTTTTAGTAAGGTTAACTCACATAATACATTTTTTCTTTTCTTTTTTTTTTTATAGAGAAAAGAGGTTCAAAAGAACATAAACATCATTATGAATCATCATAGAACCAAAATTAACAATATTAAAATAATCTTATAGCAATCAACCTATCAAAATATTATGAGGCTCTTAAAAAATGTGTAGTCCCCCTAATGTGGTTTTATCAATCCTTGTCAATTTATCCACGCAAGCATTTTGTTCGTTGTTAATATGCTTAAAATCAAGTTGTTGAGGCATTCTGCATAGCATCTGCACATATTGAATCTCAGCCATTCCACTGTTGGGGTCATAGTTACTACAAAAGTTTGGACCAAAAGAGTATTCTCACTTTCAATCATCATTTGTCGATAGCCCCTATTTCATAGTAAATATAGGCCTTCCCTAACAGTTCGAACCTTTACTTGAAAAAGAATAGCATAACTTCTTTAAAACAAAAGAGTAAAGTACAAAATCAATCACTAAACTATTAAGTTCGTTCTGTTTTGGTCACCTAATTATTAATTTTTTTTCGTTTTAGTCACTTAACTTTTCGAAGTTAAATATTTTGGTCACTCTTGACTAATTCCAGTTAAATGATTAACAGTGGTGTTGACATGTTATTTCTCTATTTTCCATGTAAAAATTTTATTTTCTAAATAATTAAATAAATATATTTATTGGGCATTAGATAATGTGGAAAATGGAGGTTTATTTAGCCATGGTGAAGACTTGCACCTATAGACATTAATGGGTCGAGCAAAAGTGACCAAGAAAGGACGAGGAAAGCGAGTAAAGGGAAATGGGAATTTTCTTGATAAGGTAGAGCAATTGTTAAAGTGAGAAAAGCAAAGACAAGAAGAACGGAGTACTAGAGTCTTAAGCATGGAATTATGGATAAAGGAAACAAAAGGAAAAAAAAAGAAGAAGAAAAAGAAATGAAAAGGCATCCAAGAGGATATTGTTTAGGAGTGAAAAAGTTATGTTTTCGAGTCTGTGTTTCTGAATGTTGTACCATCCCTAATGTGGAAATCGATGAACTTCGATAATCTGATAAACTGACAGTAAATTCGCTTCACTTGTTTGTATCTAAAGTAGAATCATTTGGAGGCTCAATGCTTTGATCTCATCGGCTAGAAATCAATCTTTCATCAATTCCACCCGTATAAGCATCGGTTTGACCTTGATTAGCATAAGGAATAAGGTGATGTTTTAACAACATAAGATTAGAGGCTTCATTGCGGACATTAGTAGAAACTACATGGCATTAAAACCCAAAAGTAATTAATCAAAACAACGTGGAATCCATCAAGAAAACTATTGTTATTTATATCTTTAGAAACTTTCCTTCATTATTCTAGTAACTCGATGACATCAATGAAGGACATTTTATGGGACTTATGAGAAGCAAGTCTTAAGCTTTCCCAAATGCAAAACTTAGCTAGCATTGTAAACAAAAATTTTCAATTACTAGAATTCAACTAGATCCTAACTAACACATCCAATTAAAAATAGAAAATAAATAGAAACGACCCTAGAAATGATACACAAAATATGAATGGGGGAGGGAGAAAAAAGATACTGATGGGTTGACTTGAGAAGTCGGTAGGTGGATTTTGGGCACGGGGTGCCAACGATAAAGGAGGGTTGGTGTCAAGCTGGTCATTAGAGTGAGGAGGTAGGTTTTGGAGCTAAATCGTAATACTATAGGAAATATACTACTACAAAACAAAATCATTAGCACTGACAGAAAAATAAAGTAAGTGAAATAAATAAAAAATAATCACTATGTCATGAAAGATTTATTGCCTTAGAAGCAAATCTACCCTGATTGGCGTAATCGTGTAGAAGACTTCGCCTCCAAGGTTAGCACAAAAATTTAGTATTTGTACACCAGAATAAAGAAGGTGGAACATAATCGTAACTGCTCTTCCCGAAAGGAATTGAAAAATAAAGCAAAAAATATCGTCGAAAAATCTAACTGAAAAATTGCTAAAAGAAAATAAATGAGAGAAAAGGAGAATGAGAGAACGATTGTTGTTTTCTTGTTGTGAAAAATTAGGAAAATGGCCTATTACTTATATTATCTTTCGAAGGGGCAAAACGATAAAATACATAGTGTCAGTTTCCTCAAAAAGTACAACTGACCAGATTTTCCACAACAGTCAGAGGATTTTCCGCAACTAAAAATATTTTGAAAATAATTTTAAAAAGAAAAACAGAAATTTTATCCAAAAGAACACACACACACACAAAGCCCCAATTACTCAATGAGGGTAAAAGGCAAGGTTATATTTAAAACTCCTTAGAAGCCTTTTCTCAACCAATGTGAGATTACTCACTTTGGATTATTAACATTCCCCCACTAATGTGGAAGAATTAGAAATTTTGTAAACATGAGAAAAGGTAAAACGTGAGAAGGGCAATAGCAAAATTAGCCGCTTAAGTATTAGTATCTTGTGGACTTGAACTAGTACGTAGTGAAATGATTGGTTCTTTTATTTAAAAAGTGAACAAATCTTAAATTTGTTAAGATCGGGGTTAACTCATGACACACAACTAATCTTAAATCCAATTGATGTTCCGTGATAGATCAACAAGTTTTAGCCAATACATCTCAAAAAACTGGTAAGTGATCTAGAAAAACTATCCAATGTCTTTCGTAGAAGATGGCTAGTTCTTCGCACATACATAGGTGATTTCATCAAGTTTATCTCAATATAGACTAACTAAATCAGGACTAAGAAATCATTAAGAGCATTTATTAAGCTCATCCTTTCAAATTTAAATTTGGTAAATTCATCAAGTCCATCTAATTAGGATCACCCAAACTCTAGGATATGAACTCATTAAAAGTAAGAAACTCAACCTCACATGTCAGTAAATTCATAAAGTCTGTCTCAATAGGACCATATAAACCATGGGATATGAATTCATTAAGAGTAAAAACTCAGCCTTATGCATGTACATCATTTGCCATAATGATAGGTAAAGTGTACACTATGAATCTTTCCATGGTTTCGTTTGACCACATTGAACTTAGAAAACTAAGTTGGGCATCCACCACGGATTCCTCAACCACTAAGCTTAAGACCCATACCCTTCAAAAAATCAAGAATCATTTTCCTACTTAACCTTTTAGTTAGTGGATCAGCTAAGTTCCTTTTAGGCCTTACGTACTCCAAATCAAGTATTCAATTCTTTATTAAATGTCTCACAGGTTCATGTATTATTCGAATATGTCTCTTCTTACCATTGTAAGCTTGGCTTTTAGCAACGCAAATTTAGGCTTATGAGTCACCTATAGAGATAAGGGAGGTGTTGGTTTTTCCCATAAAGGAACCTCTGCAAGTAGATTCCTAAGCCACTCGACCTCTTGCCTGACTAAGTCCAAAGTTATAAACTTTGACTCCATCGTGGAGCAAGTAATACACATCTTCTTAACATACTTCCAAGAAAGATTTGTTCCATCCAAAGTAAAGACATGCCCACTTGTAAATCTAATTTCATCATAATCAGTTACCTAGTTTGCATCACAATATCCATCTAGGACTACATGATATCTAACAAATTCCAATTTCCAAGTTAATGTATCTTTAATGTATTTAAGCAATCACTTTAGAGCACTCCAATTCTCATTGCTAGGATTATAGGTATATCTACTTAGTCTACTGACTGCATAAACAATATCAAGCCAAATGTAGTTCATCAAGAACATAAGGCTTCTAATAATTTTAACATACTCTGATTGAGAAACATTATTTCCTTTATTCTTTATTAGTTGCATGCTAGAATCAAAAAGAGTCTTCACAAGGATTACATCAAAGCTATTAACTTCTTTAACACTTTCTCTATACAGTGTGATTTGTTTAAAACAAATCTCTTTTTTGATTTAGTAACCTTAACCCTAAGATTATATCTACCTCTCCTAAATTAATCATATCAAACTTGGTAGATAAGAAACTTTTTGTTTTGTTAATGGCTTCTATATTAGTGCTGAAAATTAACATGTTATCCACATACAAACATATGATGACACAATCAGAACCAAACATCTCAGAATGCACACATGCATCTGCATCATTAACAATAAAACCAAAACTAAGAATAGTTGTATGAAATTTCTCATACCATTGTTTTAGAGCTTGTTTAAGACCATACAAAGATTTTTTTGAGTCTACAAACTTTGTCTTTCATACCAAGTGCCACAAATAATAGAGGTTTCTCTATTTAAACCTCCTCGTCCAAATCACTATTCAAGAAAGTTATCTTCACATCCATCTAATATACCAGCAAATTTTGAATGGAAACTAAAGAAAACAAAATACAAATGGTTGAGATCTTAGTCATAGTAGAGTATGTATCAAAATAATCTACTCCAAATTTCTGAGTGAATCTTTTTACAACTAGTCTTACCTTATACCTCTATATTGACCCATCTTGTAACATCTTATACCCGACCCAATTTATCAGAATTGAATATAGGATCCCACAAAACTAAAACACTTAGAAAAATTTTAAAACTGAATAAGTCTTTACTGACCATACTTTTTCACTTATATGCTTTTATTCCAAATCAAAGATTTTGTGAGAAATGTTTATTAATTATAATTGGTTCCCAAATGGTGATATAAAAGAATATAAATTAAATCTTTTATCAATATAGACTCAAAGTGGCGTATAAAACATATTCCTCAAAATCCCTTTGTATGTATAATATTACACTTCGATCAACCCCTTTGGCACAATCCTAGCTCGGTCCCTCACAAAAGAACTAGTTCATATCTCAAGAAACCTGTCACAGACAAACAAATGCCTACAAGTTCAATAGAGCTTAATAGGTTTAAATTAGTAGTACATTTTAACTTTGATGTTGAAATCCTTGACTTTAATATTATGGTTCCCTCTCAAAATTTGACTGATACTTTCTGATTTCTTGTTGGCAGATAACTATACTCCAACTCTACACTTAACTACATTATACTCATATCACTCGAATGGAGGATTCCAGACTTCACACCATATTTTAAATCCTTCTTCAATATCCCTTTGAAGATTGTTGTTGGATACTCACCTTAGAACGACATTCATTAGATTCTACTCTTGGTAGATTCTCTTACAGACTCCTGTGATTATCAGAATGCCAGCTACCTTATAACTTTGAATCAACCTAAGAAACATACTTACTTAAAAGAATGTAGCATTTTTATTCATATAATAGAATTTCAATAACTTCCATATAGAACATGAAAATTCCCAGATATAGCGGGCAACTTACACCACCGTTAATTCTCAATATGTAAAGTTCTTTGTCCTAGCAGTAACTATGTCGTATTCCCTAATCCATCACATTGTTTTGAGGATTCATTCAAAAAAAATACCTCAAAGACATACCTACATTTCACCGTACGGTTGCCCACATCACACTGTTTTTATTATCTTATTAAAATTTGGTTAAGAAATTTTAACGTTTCTATAGTTCATTAAATGGAAAGAACTAAATCGTAAAAGCTAAAAAAGTTAATTTTATTAGTTAATTATGTCAAATGCCTATTAAGTAGATGGACTTGTTTGGTAATTAGACCTTTTAGAAAGTTAGTGGACAAATATGGACAAAATTTTGTTATTATTAAATTAATGTTGTAAGGGTAAATTAGTAAATTGAAAATTAAAATAACATAAACTAAAAACAAAATAAAGATTTATCATCATCTTCATGCTTACACCGAAATTAGAAGGGAGAAAACACCATTTTTGAAGAAAAAGTTTCGGGCATGCTAAGTTTTATGCATGTAAGTGATTTTTTATCCTATTTTTAGTCATTTTTATGTTTTTGTAATCGTTTTAGCTTAAACTAGCTAACTTGGGGGTTAATTTGTAAAACTATTAAATATTTTGAAAAATGCCATTGATAAGCTTGGTTGTTAAATATGATTATTTTGTAAAGTAATTTTGTATAATTTTTAAGTGTAGGGATTTAATTGAAATAATAAGAATATGACATGTTTTTCTTATGAAATTTCAACATGTGAAGACTGATTTGGGATAGTTAAAAATTCAATTCAATGGGTATAAAGTTTAATTGTGCAAATAATCTTGTTTTGGCCTTAGGGATCAAATTGAATAAAGTGTAAAAGTTTGGGGCAATTGTGAACATTTTTAAATAGGAAGAAATATGTACTAAATTGAATGTTATATGAAATTGGAGCTAATAGTTGAAATAAACTATTTTATAGATCAAGAACAAGTAGATAATTGAGGAAAAGAGAAAGTTGCTAATTAGTCCTTGAACTTTTTCTATCTCTCCAGTATAACCTTGGTAAGTTCGTGCAGTTTAGTTTAGTATAAATTAACATGTTATAATGATTGTGAATTGTGGTTGTTGAATATTTTAAGTAAAATTGAATTGTAATAAATTGATTTAAGTCGAAAAAGTATTTGGGTTGAACGTTGTTAAATGACGATATGTTGAGCCGAATGAGCATAGAATAGGATACAATTGACATGCTAATAGGCTTTTAATATCCACGATACGAGTTTGACTTGTGATGAGATGGTGATTATTGATTTGTTACTATCTATTGAATATACCGAAGTCTAGCATCTGTTGTAGACTATCATGTTATATTTATAGTGATTCTGGTGTGTTACTGGGGGCGATGTAAAGCCTTCCGGCTTGGCACTTGGTGCCCATGTGTGTTCTAGAGGAATGTTAGCCTACGCGCTAGGCACTTGGTGTCCAGGTGTGTTCTCGGTTGGTTTGGCTTGTTTGAGCGTTCTGGTATGTTCTAGATGATTAATCGCATATATAAATCTGTTTATATCATTCATCGGTCAAGTTTACAATGGTTATATGATTCATTATTTAATCTTATAAATTTTCACATGATCTTCTAAATGTATAAAATGAGTTGGTATTGAATGATCTAGTTTAATTGGTCAGATTATATAATGTGTATAAACATAAAGATCACTTGTTAAATGGTGGTGGTTGATAGGATTATTGTTTATTAACTGTTATTGTGTGATTGATATGTTTATAAGGTAAGTTTATCGTTTTAACCATTAAACTTACTAAACTCTATAGAAGCTTACTCGTGCCATTTTCCTGTTTCTTTGTAGATATCATCTTGTGGAATCAGGCGATCGGATCAAACTGAAGATCACACTATCCAAATACTTATTGGTAGTCTTCGACATGTTCAATTTTGAGTTATATGACATGTAATATGCGTGTTATGTGTATGTTTTGGATAATGACTTCATATGTTGCATCTTTGGTTGATATAATTTGTGTATGTGCCTTTGGCTCTGGGTATGTAAATGTCCATGTAAAGTTGTTTTGGCTATTTGGCATAAACTGTAACACCCCTAACCCCTCTCTGTCGTCAGATTAGGGTCACTTGCATTACTAACGTATCAAAGAATTAATTTAATCATAATCAACATATAAACTAACTAATAACATTATAATATGCAGGGGCAAGTCACGACAATCTTATACTTTCATGCTAGATTCTTATACATTCGAATAATAAACTATGTTATGCATTTCTAAACTTGGTCTTCCACTGTTTACACTCTTATCACTATTTATACATTGCTAAACTTAGTCTTCCACTGTCTACACTCTTATCACTATTTATCCCATCTAGAATGTCAGAATTTGAATACATACAAGACTATTCCAATTATTAGCATGAGAGTATTAGTCTATACTTCGTCTACAATTATCTTTTTAATTTATCTTCAATGATGTTAGTGGAATGTAATTAATTTAGGTTTGCTAATCCACCCTAATTCAAAGTAAAAGTTACTCTTACAACCCCTATTACGAGTCTACAAGACCCTAAAAGTAGTTTAAAAATAGGCATGGACTAATTTGAAACAATTCTAAAATTTTGGGAAATAATTACAAAAATTTTGATTTCAGGGATCACACACTCATGTGGCCAAGCCGTGTGAGGCCGTGTGCCTCACACGGCTGAGACACACGCCCGTGTCTCAGGCCATGTAGCTCTCTAACTTGGGTCACACGCCCATGTGTGTTGCCCGTGTGACATACACCCGTGTGGCCAGGCCGTGTGCACCCAAAAGTACCTTAAAACTCAAGTTTACCATTTCCTATTTACTTAGACACTAAGTAACTCAATTACTAATCGTTTAACCTATTCAAAACACGATTAAACATGCCCAAAATACACCAAATTCTTCACCTAATATGCCTAACCAATGTACTCTCATTGGTACCATATTTTATATGTTCAAATATATCAACAACACATCAAACATTAAAGACTTTCATTCATATCACACTTACCATATTTGAACTAACTTTCAAACTTCTAAAGTTACCAAATATGAAGCTAAGAACATACCAAGAATTAAGCTAAGCTACCAAACTTTAAATTATCACATACCAAAATATAAACTAAGCTAGCATACCAACATAGCCTCAACCACAACCATATACACATTTAACCATGATTTCACTAGCAACTAAGTTAACAACATCTTATAAACGATATCAACAAAAGACTCTCTAGGTACATGCCATTACAAAATGAAATATCACTACACATGAGCTCGGGATTTGTGATTTGATGCTGAGTGAGTAATAATTCGAACAGTACCTAGCTTGCGCACGGAAAAAAACTGCACGCTAAGTAAAACTCAGTGGTATTTCTATAATCCGAATAACATAAACTTAATATAAGTATTTAAAATGCAAAATGCAACAAGTAAGCTATGTTCATATGTTCCAATTAGATAGTATAATTTTTGCTCATTCCTTATTCACATCTACTAAGATTTTCACATGTTCAAATATATAAGTATATATTAATGGCATTTCATTTAACATTTGAATACATCATCTCATGTAATGACATGATTCATATCTTTGATCAATACTTGAATTCATTCAAGTTTCACATCTCAATTCATCATTTCATCTTTCATTTCTCATCTCATAATCATTTCTCATATTTGTCATTTCAATTATTTCTCATCTCATATTCATTTCCCGTCTTTGCCATTTCAATATCAATCACATAAATTATTATTTTACTTTCCCCAATTAACACGACATAGACTCAGATGGATACACGGATCCAACCAACACACCAGTTTGGCACCCAGTGCCTCATTGGTTAAATCTGAAGTAATAACTATGCCCAACGTTATATAAATTGACACCCAGTGTCTCATCGGTTAAACCGGAGCAAATTGGCACCCAGTGCCTCATTGACTCAAGGTCGAAGTAATCTCTGAACTCTTCCTATCCTATGGCATGCCATCTATATCCGACTTAGCCTAATACAATTAATAGGGTTTCATTTAACTTTTCAAATAGAATCAATATCCAATTTCATGAATATATATCATCACATATAAACATATATTCAATTTGATAATAATCACATTTTTTCTCAATACAAATATATTCATAATCAATATGGTTCATAATATACAAAATCTATTTCATTTCAATTATGAATTTAATTCAATTCCCAATCACTAAAATACTCACATCAAATGCCTACCACATGCAAACAATTATATATGAAATAATTTACTATTTAATTCGGATTATAGAAACACAAACCGTAATTTCTGAGCTATTCGAAGTCGATTTTATCCTTCCCCTTTTTACTCAAGGATTCCAGTATAACGTTAGCTACAGGATAAAACAATTAAATCACATTAATATTACACATTTCAATTTCACATTAAATTTCAATTTTCACATTATATTTTTCTTATTATTCAATTTAGTCCCTAAACCAAGACTAATTTTAATCATCACATTTAACTTCATATTTTAATAACAATTTCACTTTAGACCATATTTAGCTTCCTCTTTTCTAATTTGACCCCTTAATTTGGATTTTTTCACAATTTAGTCCCTATTGCTCAAAATCAACAATTAATTTAGTAATTTAGTCCTTTTTCCATTTCTATCTTAAAAATCTATCTATTTAATCCCTAATACTTAAACTATTCAACAATGTCAACATCTAAAATCTTGAACAATACAAAAAGTTACAATATACGTCAGGTAGCCCTAAGTACCGGGATTCTAAAAACGTAAAAATTACAAGTGCAAAGACCAAATTGCACTAACCAATTTGAGCTTGAACTTCCAAACCCCTACTGTCATGCGTTCTCTTCTCCTTTTTCTTTCTTTCTTTTGTTTAATTTGCACGTATCAACTTTCTTTTCTTTTATTATAACTTTAATTTTAATTATTATTATAATATATATACATTAATGTTAATACATGTATATATAATATATATAATATATATACATGCATTTTACTTAACCATATTCGGCCACCTATACAAAGCCATTTATTAAATGGTTTAATTACTATTTTAGCTCATTTAGTTTATTTTAATTTATAATTTAACTTTTATCCCTTACGCGATTTAGTCATTGTACTTTAATAACTCCTAATTTCACAAAATTCACTAATCCAAAAATTAATTAGCTACCCAAGTAACTTCATAAATATTTAATTAAATATTTACTAGTCCGGTTTATGAAAACATTGTCCCAGAAATATGTTTTCCAACACCCCCAACTATCAGGTCGTTACATAGACCTTATGAAAGTTAAGATTGAATGTGAATGGATTGGATGAAATGGTAAGTGTGGCATGTGTTTAATGTATGAACTTGTGAACTTTGAATGAAATTTAGTTTGGTATAAAATCTATATTCGGTTTGATAATTGAATTGTGGTGTCAATGAGGACACATTGGTTAGGCACTTACGTGGAGTGTTTTTATATGTTTTAAGAATGTTTTAATGTGTTTTGAAGGTATGGAAATGGTTGTTTTTGGATTGGCTTGGTACCTAAGTTTGGATGAAAATTTTGCCTTGTTTTGAAATTTATTTAAGGTGCACACGGCTTGGGACATGGGTTGTCACACGGCCGTGTGCCACACACGATCTCCTCACACAACATCATGTTATTACATGACCTAGAGACACGGTTGTGTGACCTCATTTTGAATACTCACACAGTCTGGGACACAGCCTACGACACGACCGTATGACCTTATTTCGATTTGTACACGGGCAGGCACATAGGCTACGGCACGGTCATGTAACCTTTACTTTGAATTGTACATAGTTTGGCCATAAGACCATGTTTCTGAGCCACACGGCCTGGGCTTTGTCACACTGTTTGGCCACACGGTCGTGTGACCCCTATTTCCCAACAACCCTTAGATAGTTTCAGGTATGTTGATTAACTCCGGGAAGCTTAAATTATGTTCAACATGAATCCTTTAATCTCTTTTTTATTTAAAATATCGCAAAAAAAAAATTAACATTGTAAAATCCTAAAAAATGTTCATAATAATAAAATTTAATTATAACGAAATTTAATAAGAACAAATTTATCATATTTATGGTATAAAACCTAAGTTTTATTCTTAAAACCTTAGATAAGTCATTTTTTTAGAAGAGAAGTGAAAAAATTAAGGTTTAAGTGTGTTAGAAATATTTTTAAAGAATATTTTCTGTGAAAATAAAAGAAAATAAGATGAGATATTTATGAAAGAGGATCTCAATATTCGTTCTTTGCATCCATACATTTTCGAAACATGAATTTTGTGTTATTTACTAGTAATTGTTTGAGTACATATTCATTCTTTTTCCTAACATTCAAAATTTTTCCGTTGATTTTTCATGTATGCCTCGTGCTTTTAATGTTGTTGTGGACCGGATAGCTTTGAATGGGTGTTGTATCCACCTGCATTACTAGCCACTAGAAAGTGATACAAATGTTTAATGAAAAGCAGAATTTTCGTCCCAAACAAAATAAAAACTTAAAAATTGTTTTTTAAAGATAAAAACTTAAATATGTTAGATATAGAATGTGGTGTTTCATTTTCAGTAGCTTTCCATATGACTTTCGAGAGATGCTTTTTTCACTTCAAACCAATAAGTATCTTCTTCTTAATGACAGATAACAAATTTTACCCAAACAGATTGTTAACATTAATGGGAGACAACATTAATGGCAAACAATACAGAGTGGTGCAAGTTTAGCACCCTAAAGTTGACTTTGAAAAAGTGGCATGGGATAATTTTTTTTTGGTCCTTGAGATAATGGGCTATTTATTGTTTGGTCCTTAAACCTCAACTATAAATAGGCCTTCTCATTTCTCATTTCAATTCATCCCAACCAATCTTTCTCTCTTAGTTTTCTCTCTTCTCCCATTTGAGAATTCTTAAGGAATTCTATTTGTTTGTAATACTTTGGAGATAGTAAAGTTATCATCTGGTGTTAGTGCCCGAGGACGTAGGTATAATTTACCGAACCTCGTTAAATCTCTTGTGTTCTTTCTTGTCCTATTTTTCTTTCAATATTTGAGGGTATAATAGTAGTATTTAATTGTGCTATTAAATTACTATAGAAGGGATATTCTGTCTAAGGAAAGACTTGGTATTTAAGAGATCCATGTGATCCACCTCTCTTCCCTGGGAATTGAACTTTGTGTGATTTTTTAGTACAATAATTTACACGCTTCCGACCCTATTGGAACAACACAGATAAGTTAGATTCTTTTTCAATAGTATAATATCGAACAAAAGTTGGCATATAATATTACTAGAAATTTTATCATAGTAGATATATGTTTAAAAATAACATACAATAATTAATAAAATATATAGTTTGAAACTAATTAATAATAACATATTAAATATATATTATATTAAAATAAATAAAAAAACTTGATTAAATTGTAAATAAAACGAAATTTAAATTAGATTAAGCTAAATAACAACATAAATCCTAAGTTGGTGGCAAGTTAATTTGTGATGCCAACTTAATCACCAACATTATGAATACATCAAATTTAGAGCATTAAATAAATATATCAATCTTAAATTGTTGTCGAGTTAATTTGTGACACAAATTCAATCAACAACAATATTAATATATATACAATTGATGATGGATGATAAAACTAAAACATATATAAAAAGATTAAAATAGAGTTTTGATTTAGTGGTAAATTTAATTGAGTTTTGATGTTAAGCTTGTTATACATATTTGCGGTCCATCTTAGCTTAAAATAGAGTTTTGGTTTAGTGTGGGTGATATTTTTTGTAATTTTTTTAATTGAGTTTATAGTAATAAGATTTAAACACATGAGTATATAAATATATAAGATAAATTAATATTTTAATTTATATAAATATATAATACTAAATAAGAAAAACAAATATACAGATCTATGAAATCTTAACAATCCACATGATACAATTGTGGCTTCCAAGTCGAGCGTTGCTTGAGTTTATGCGAGGGCATGCATGAATGACCATGAGACCAGCGTGATCTTTTAATTAATGTGACTGCTACTGCTACTCGATTTAATAATAATAAAAAGAAAAAAGTAGAATTGAATTAAACTAAAAATCATATGATTAAGTTTAAGATTTTAACAGAGTACAAGTTAATTACAATTACAACTATATATATAAAATATTTAAATAATTATAATTAAAATCAAATGGATAAATTAAAATAAAAGTCACATGTATTGAATTTAAATTAAAATAATTGGAAAAAACAAATATAAGATTTATGTAAACGCCCAAACATAAGAAAAGCAAAATTTCAAAATGGATCTTTATTTTATATGGGTTTTAGATTTAAACTAAAATGTTTTACTATTAAAATGCATTAAATTTCTTTAATTAATTTTGGATCAGCGTGGAAAATATTATAATAAATGCAATCTCTACCCAAAACCGCCTTCTGAAATATTGTCTGTATATATATATACCTTGGCCGGTTGACTTGATATTATATATTGTATTCCAGCTCTTTACGTCTCCCGTGGCAATGGAGGGAGCTGAGCAACCGCTTCTTTCCTCTCGGCTAGTTGGCGGGGATGAACAGTTACTTTCTAGACCATCAAACATCACCTTCACCGCCGGCACCGATGACATCCCACCAATCAACAGCGTCCGTGACTTCTTCAGAGAATACCTGATTGAGTCCAAGAAGCTGTGGTTCCTGGCTGGCCCCGCCATCTTCACCAGCGTCTGTCAATACTCCCTCGGCGCTATCACTCAAGTATTTTCCGGCCAAGTTGGCACTCTGGCCCTCGCTGCCGTCTCCGTGGAGAATTCGGTCATTGCCGGTTTCTGCTTCGGCATCATGGTAAATCTGTAAATTAGATTTCCGTTTTCATTTGGGTCTCTGGCTTAGTTAAAAATAACACTAATTACAATTCTTGATATTAAAACTTGAATAGCTTGGGATGGGAAGTGCACTTGAAACTTTATGCGGCCAAGCATATGGAGCAGGGCAACTTGATATGCTAGGGGTATACATGCAAAGATCATGTGTCATCCTCACCGCAACGGCTTTGATGTTAAGCTTGTTATACATATTCGCGGTCCAACTTTTGACGGTAATAGGCCAAACGGAAAGCATAGCGGAGGCCGCTGGAATATTCGCAATATGGATGATACCGCAACTGTTTGCTTACGCGTTTAACTTCCCGATGGCGAAGTTCTTACAGGCACAAAGCAAGATGATGGCGATGGCGATGATATCCGGGGTGGCGTTAGTTCTGCACTGTTTGTTTAGTTGGCTGTTGATGCTAAAGCTGGGTTGGGGCTTAGTTGGTGCAGCCATTGTGTTGAACGGGTCGTGGATTGCCATAGACGTGGCTCAGTTTTTGTACATAATTAGCGGTACTTGTGGTCAGGCTTGGACCGGCTTCTCTTGGAAGGCATTTCAACATCTCTGGGGATTTGTCAGATTGTCTTTTGCTTCAGCTATAATGCTCTGGTAAGTCCAACCTAACACTTGGGCTTCTTTGTTTAAATCCAAATTAAATAAAAACAGGGAAGTAAAAAAGTTACTTTAGAAATGGAGCTTTTTTTTTGTTTCAAGCAAAAACAAAAACAGAAGCCCCATGTGTTGCATGTTTAAATCCAATTTATTATCATTATTATTACAAATTTGAAGGAATATGTTTTAAGTTTATAAAGTGTTAACACAAAAAACATTTGCAGTTTAGAGGTATGGTATTTTATGGCATTGATACTTTTCGCTGGATACCTGAAAAACGCTGATATATCTGTGGATGCGTTGTCGATCTGGTGAGTGCACCTTTTTCTTTTTTTAAAGCATCATTTTAACCCCTAGTTGTCATTACTTGTCTTTTATTAAATTTTCGTTTTTATATTTGTTTAAGATAAGTGTCGCTTTTTGAAGATTTCAAAGTAATTTTATGGCACTCGACTATGACTACTAGTCATACGCAGATCTACGGATTAGTTGGGTAGGGTATTACTTCTCTTTATTAACTATATTCTTTTTGACATCAATTTTACTTTTTGAAGATTTAACAAATTAATCATTGCACTCCTCTATTAGTATATGCAGATCTATGGATTAGTTGGGTTGGATTCATCGAACCTAGGTTAGGGGAATCTAGATTGTAATTTTTTTTAATTATTTCAATTTTACATTAAGCTTAAAGCTTGGGTTTTTTGCTTTAATTGTTCTATTATTAATAATTATTTTTAATAATAAATATAAAAATCAATTTTTATTAATAAATATAAATTATATAATGATGTATTATATATTTAATAATATAATAATTCAAATCTAGTAATTTAATTTTATAATTTTCATAAATAATTAAATAAAATTTATTATGTAAGTCTAATACTATTATATTATGTTACACCCATGTCGTGGGTGGAACTAAAATCTTTAAGTAAAAAATATAATTGAATTAATTACGGATGAAAATTTAAACATCTTTTTATCAACCTTAATTTCTATTTCTGAACTTTGGGTTTTTTTTATATTATAATATGAATCAAAGTTATATTGGAGAAAATAAACACTCAACCAATATACCATAATTTGAATTTTGAACTTTTAATTTTTATGTAACACTAACAATATAATTTCTAAATCAATTTTAAATCATATTCATCTTAACAAAAAAAAAACACTATTTATAACATAAAATTTAAAGTATAAACAATTAAACTAAAACATAAAACATGATATCAATATGAAATATAGTATCAAAAATTATATTTTTCGTTATTTGATCATTTTTCTTGAAATCATTTTTAAAAGTTGTTCTTAATAAAATAAATATAACATAAATATATTTGTTACAATTGACAATTAAATTTTATTTTGTAATAAGATAATATTTTTATAACAATAAATATCATATATAAACTTAATAATAAAAAATATTTAATTAAAATTTAATTTAAATTTCATATATTAGATATATGAGTGCGAAAAATGACACATCAGAGTTATAAGTGATAAATAAAATTAAAAATTATTTAAACAAATATTAATATTAATATGATTAAAATAATAATATTTCATACTATAAAACATTTATAATTAAATATTTATAAATTGTAATATATATTATCAAAATATTAATATAAATATTTTTCAATAGAATATTATTTAAAATTTAAAATTGTTATTGTCAAAAATATGTTATTAAAATAAAATTATATTACTAAACATAAATAATTAAATATGTATGTTTAATAAGATTATATTAATATTTTTAAAAATTAAAAATATAAAATATTAGTTTTTATGTAAAAATAAATTACTCGCAACCTCCAAACTACTTTCCCTTAATCAAACTATATTTAATAGCACCTTAAAATTAAATACATAGAAGACAAAGGAAGAAGAAAAAACAAAGTTGCGTTTGGTTTCGTCGTTTAGTAACGTGGAGTAAATGAAGTCAGGTGGGCATTGCAGAAGAGGAGAGTCAGGACATTTCACCACAAATTCGACGCTCGCAGTTTTGTCACTGACACATCACATGACCTCTGTCTAAACTTTTCCATCATATTAGTAAGAAAATTCCAGTCTTAAATATATATATTTGGAAATAAAACTCTGGAATATGATGAACTTTGCAGTTTGAACATACTGGGTTGGACAATCATGGTGGCTTTTGGAATGAATGCAGCTATAAGGTGATAGTGAAACTGTATTAGTATCTTAATTAAATACAAAAAATAATTAATAATTATGGCAGACAATAATTTTTGTTTATAAATATTTGAATGAATGTGCAGCGTGAGAGTTTCAAATGAACTGGGAGCAGGGCATCCAAGAACAGCGAAATTTTCATTGCTGGTGGCGGTGACATCTTCATCTATGGTTGGTGTTATAGTATCCCTAATCCTCATCATCTTTAGGGATGATTATCCCCACTTGTTTTCAAATGATTCACAAGTTCAAGAGATGGTTATAGACCTCACACCACTCTTGGCCATCTGCATTATCATCAACAATATTCAACCTGTCCTCTCAGGTTTCGTCTTCTTTTGCTTCTTAATTAGTTTCAGGGATATCAGTTACCTTTAAAACATTATAAACAAAATTATTTATTATATAGGAATGGCCGTTGGAGCTGGATGGCAAACTGCTGTTGCCTATGTAAACATTGCATGTTACTATATTTTTGGAGTTCCTCTGGGTCTCACATTAGGTTTTGCGCTTAACCTGGGTGTCAAGGTATGTATCTTCTCCATCATCCAACTCAAATAAAAACTTTTCAAGAAAATCTTTGTAGTGCAAGAGAATTTATAAAAATGCTGAGTGCTGCAAACACTCAATTGCTTCTTTTAATTTTACTCTCCAGGGAATTTGGTGTGGGATGTTAACAGGAACAGTCGTGCAAACTTGTGTACTAGTAGGAATGATTTACAGAACCAATTGGACCAAAGAGGTAAGAAAAATTAAACAGATATATAGAAAAGAACTACAAATGTTGCATCTAACTTGAATTATATATATATATATATTATTGCAGGCTTCAATTGCGGAGGAAAGGATAAAGAAATGGGGAGGCGAAATTCACTCTGAAGAGAAGAATATGCTACAAGATAATAATAACAATAGCTAAAAAGAATGTTAATGAGAGCTATTGTGTTTTCATCTATTGGAGGAACCCTAATTTCAGTCAGAGAACTGCTTTCCTATTAATAGTGGCATTAGGTTTGAAATATTTAAATAAATTAATTATTATCAACATCCTAATTTTAAATGATCTTGAACTATTATTTTATTTTTAAATTACGGATTTAAATTTTATATAATTATTTTTACATCTATAAATAAAGTGTTTTATCAAGAAATTAAGTAAAATCATTTCATAAATCTTTCATCAATAGCTATCAATGCATGTAAGCATTTTTTTAGTACATTACAAACAATGTATAACTAGCATGTGACAGATGACATAGAATTTTTTTTTATTTCAAATGTTTAATTACTTTTAAATTTATATAACATAATAGATTTCTTTTATTTTGGTTTTTAAAAGTCTTGTTTTCATCTTCAATATCCATTTGTTAATCATACCTCAAAATGTAATTTTTAACACAAATTTCCTCTAATTCTGACAATGTTTTGTGGAATCGAGGGATTTGTAAAAACCTGGCCATGTTTTAAACATTCGGTCCCACCAGGTCAGGAAAGCGGGTCCACGTCAGTGCGTTTTATACTGACATGGCAATATGTTACCCCAAGGGTGCGATTTGCTGGCATTTTCCCCCTAAAACGCTCCTACATGGACGCATTTTGCTAAAACCGGCCATTTCCGATAAATAATGTGGAAATTAGCCTATTTTCATAAATATACTTGGAGATGAGCATTTTTAAGTAAATCACCCCAAATAAATAATAACTACAAAACAAAAATATACCTTCAAAATAATATTTGTTGTTGCCTCATTTCCTTCCAAAACAACAAATTCAAATGAATAATAAATATTAAAAAATATTAAACAAATAAATTATAATTAAAAAAAATTACCTTTCAAAAAATTTATTGTTGCCTCCTTTCACACTAATCCCTAAATCAAACATATAATAAATATTAAAACCACATAACAATATATTCCTCCCTTTAAAGCCCTAAACAAAAAAAAATTACAATAATAAAACTTAACCTTTCAAAACTTTTCTTCTCTTCTGTGCTACATCTTCCCATTCTTCTCTTCTCATAAACTGTTAGCTTCTCTTACAATTTTTTTTATTTTTTATTTTTTTTTTACAGCTGAGAGGACCATGGCCCCTCTTTTAAAATTCATTTTTTTCACCCGTGTCTTAAATCAACCCATTTAAGTCATCAGACCCCTTGAGTGTGTGGTCACTTTTGTCGTAGAAAGGTGTCGCCTAACACGATGCCTCCACTAGTGTTGCCTGTCAGGTTACCTCCTCCATACTTTAAAAATTAATTTTTCTTAACCCATATTATAACCGGTATAAACTACATACAAGTGTCGCCTCTTCTACTTCTTCCATCATTTAAATATATTTTTTAACACAAATTATATACTTAATGATAGGGTTATGATTGCTAGCAAAATAAACTATGCCTCCATTGGTGTTGCCTTTCATGTTCCTTTCTCCGGCCTTTAAAAATGATTTTTCCTCAACCTGTATTTTAACCGGTGTAAACTAGATACATGTGTTGCCTGTCCCACTCCCTCCATCATTTAATTATATTTTTTAACACAAATTATATTCTTAATGATGAGTTATGATTGCTAGCAAAATAATGGTGGAGCCGCCACCTTCAAACCCTCCATCCCTAAATAATATTCAATCCATATATTTTGGTAAATAATAGAGATGGAATACTATTTAAAGATTATTTTTATATTATCCAAGTAAAAAAAAAATCCTTTAATCTAATTATAATGTATCCAAACAATTTTAAAATAACAATATAAATATTTAAAATATTAAAATAATGGTCAAAAAGGTTGGGCGAGAAAAAGCGTAAAATATTAACTCTGATTTCGCCCTTGAGAAAAAAAAAAACATTATATTAAGGAGTTGGTCATGCTTTGCAAAATCATTTTATACCAAAGGAATGTTAGACCGAAATTAAGTCATATGTAGCAAAAAACCAAAACATTTGATGGTAGGAAAAATTATGGATAAAATTCATAAAATTCGGTAATTTTTTTAAAAGATAGTGTAATTTCTGAAATGTTTTTTTTTCAACATATTTACATAAATTTCCCGGATTGAATTTTATTTTAAAATTCGAATATAAATTTATACACTTAAAATCTCCAAACAAATCATTCTTCTATCCAAAAATATTATCTACATCTATCTTGGCCGATTGCTCTTTGTGCTCTCATATGGCTATGGAGGATGCTGAGCAACCGCTTCTTTCCCCTCGGCTAGTCGGCGAGGACAGCCACCACCAGGAGCAGTTACTTTCTAGACTATCAAACACCACCTTCACGGCCGGCATCGATGACATCCCACCGATCAACGGCGTCCGTGACTTCTTCAGAGAATACCTGATAGAGTCCAAGAAGCTCTGGTTCCTTGCTGGCCCCGCCATCTTCACATCTCTTTGCCGATACTCCCTCGGCGCTATCACTCAAGTCTTTTCCGGCCAAGTTGGCACTCTAGCTCTTGCCGCCTTCTCCGTGGAGAATTCATTCATCGCCGGTTTCTCCTTCGGCGTCATGGTAAATCTGTAAATTAAATTTCCTTCGTTAATAGTTTTAGTTTTAGTTTTGTTAGCTTAGTTACAAATAACAGTAATCGCAGAATACTTGATTAAAACTTGAATAGCTTGGGATGGGAAGTGCACTCGAAACTTTATGCGGCCAAGCATTTGGAGCAGGGCAGGTTGGTATGTTAGGGGCGTACATGCAAAGATCATGGGTCATCCTCAACTCAACGGCTTTGATGTTAAGCTTGTTATACATATTCGCGTCAAAATTTTTGAGGGTAATAGGCCAAACAGAAAGCATATCGAAGGCGGCCGGAATGTTCGCAATGTGGATGTTGCCTCAACTGTTTGCTTACGCGTTCAACTTTCCGATGGCGAAGTTCTTACAGGCGCAGAGCAAGATCATGGTGATGGCGGTGATAGCAGGAGTGGTGTTGGTTCTGCACACTGTATTAAGCTGGCTCTTGATGCTAAAGCTGGGATGGGGCCTAGCGGGTGCAGCCGTTGTTTTAAATATGTCGTGGATTTTCATAGTTGTGGCTCAGTTTTTGTACATAATTAGCGGCGCTTGTGATCGGACTTGGACCGGCTTCTCTTGGAAGGCATTTCAACATCTGTGGGGTTTTGTTAGATTGTCTTTAGCTTCAGCAGTAATGCTCTGGTAAGTCCCCTAGGCAGAAAAAAACTAAAAATCATTTTTAAAAATGAATTAGGTCTTTTTATTTTTTTTCAAAATATAAATCCCTAAATTTATTATTCCAATTTCAACGTGATTCTATGTGTGAGAAATGCTTTATAACATTTTTAAGAACGAGTTTAAACCCTTTACCTAAAACTTATTTTAAATGCTTAATTTTAATTTCACGTAATTATTTATATAAATTTTAACTTTTTATTTAATTCTCATAAATTATTGATATTGTTATTTATTTCACATCTGTTTACATTTATTTATTTTATATTTATACCGAAAGTTACGTTTCAAAATTGATATAATTTTTTTAAAATATACTTTGAAACAAATACATTGAAAAAAAAATAATTTTAAATTTTGGGCTTTTTAGAATTATTTTTTTAAAGATTTCAGTTGAATACCTACCGTTCATTCATTTTTCTTTGAAATATTTTATATGAAGTTCCAATACAAGACATGACAAGATAGAAACAATATCATTTCTCATTTCACCCTTTTTTTAACCTAGCAATCTTTATAAATTAATTATCAAAATAAATTATTTATCACGATATTTTTTAATATCGCTTAACATATTAATTATATCGAATTATAATATAATTAGTGATTGTAATTATTATATATAAAAATAATTGTTTTAGCTTACGCGGTAGAGTGAGTGATGTTTAATTTGATAATTCTAAGTTTAATTCTTACATATAACATTTTATTATTTATTGATAAAATAATATTATTTGTGGGACTTGAACTAAAATAATATTAATCAGTCAGGCTGACATAAAAAAATATTGTAATAAACAATTCATTTTGATAATTAATTTGTAGGGTAATCATTTTAATATTTAATTATTTATTTTAAATTAAGGGGGTAAAAAATCCTTATTGGACTTTATGACCTAAAAAAAAGGAAACAAGTTTCCTACACTTCAATTTTCTATATCAGTAAAGTATGTACAGCTTTAAATTTCTATATCAGCAGTTCAGTACAAGCTTGTCGGTTTTATTGTTATTAAAATATGAGTGTACTCTTGGGTTTTTTATTTAAATAATAAAAAAGTATTAATTAAGAAAATGGACATATTTTAGATTATTTAGGAGTATTATATGTTTTTTACAGTGAAATTGGATAGGCCGCAGTTATAAAAATAATATCTTAATAAAAATAAATTAAAAAATTTCCATACTTATAGTTCTTTTTTTCTTTAATTTGGAGTGAATATGGTATAATTTTGAATTTTATACATCTATTTTGGGATCTATTTATTTTTATTAACATGTTGTTTTTTTATAGTTGGTCCTCATCTGACACATATTGGTGGTATCCAATTTTATTGTAGAAAATATATTATTCTCATAAGTAATCTATAACATGTGTCATTAATTTTTTTATTAATTTAGGTAAAAAAAACCAGTGTTCTTTTAATAAAATTAAAATTTTGTTTATATACTTTTATTTTTAAATTTTTTTAGATCTTAAAATTTAAATACAAATTAAAATTATTTTATTAAATTTAAATTTATTATCACGTTATTTTTTAATTATATTAATATTAAGTAAATATTGTTTTTTATTTTAAAATATCACATCAATAAAATTTATAAAAGTAAATATAATAATATTAATAATTGAATTTAAATTCTAAATTTAAAAAAATAGATGGTTAGATTCCAGGAAAGGAAGAGAGAAATGGTTAATAAATGTATAAAATGATTTGCAGTTTAGAGGTATGGTATTTCATGGCATTGATACTTTTCGCTGGATACCTAACGAACGCCGAAGTATCAGTGGATCTATCTGGTGAGTGCACTTTTTTTAAGTAATCATTTTAACCACTACTTGTTGATTGTGGGGCACTGTTTGTTTCTATTAAATGTGAAGGTCGCCTACTGGAGGATCTGCTGATTTCATCTAAAATCTTGCATTCCATTCAACTAATAATTCAAACTGTAATTGACCAAATATCAACCACATCTGACGCACGCAGTTATGTCATACAAACAGACAATAACAGTGACACACATGCATACCGCATGATATTTTTGTAATCTTAACTTTCCAATATATGAATAAGAAAATTCCCGGTAAATATATAGTTGGTATAAAAGCAAATTAATTTTATGTTTAACTGTAGTTTTATTATTCTTGTTTAAATTAATTTCTTTTTGTTGACATCCCAGTATATGAGTAGAATTAAGAACTGATCTGGAATGCTGAATCGTGCAGTATGAACATACTGGGATGGACAATCATGGTGGCTATGGGAATGAATGCAGCTATAAGGTGATACTGAAACTATATAAAGTATATAGTATCTTAATTATTTACAAATTAAATGCAAAAAATAATTAATAATAATGGCAGACATTTACTCTTTTTTTATTAAAAATGAATGAAAGTGCAGCGTGAGGGTTTCAAATGAATTGGGAGCAGGGCATCCTAGAACAGCGAAATTTTCATTGTTGGTGGCAGTGTCGTATTCATTTATGATTGGTATTACGATAGCCCTTATTCTTATCATCTTCAGAAACCATTATCCCTACTTGTTTTCAAACGATTCACAAGTTCAAGAGATGGTTATTGACCTCACGCCACTTTTGGCCCTTTGCATTACCATCAACAATGTTCAACCTGTCCTCTCAGGTTTGACTTTATGACATCCATTTTCATAATTTTTCAATTTATGTTTTAATGGAAATTTGGTTGCATGGTTTTAAATTTAAGTATGATATAGGAATGGCGGTTGGAGCTGGATGGCAGACTGCTGTTGCATACGTAAATATTACGTGTTACTATCTGTTTGGAGTTCCTTTAGGTCTGACGTTAGGTTTCCTGCTTCACATGGGTGTCAAGGTACGTATCTCCTTGTCTCCTCATTTCGTAAATACCTATATTATCTGTTTGGAGATCCTTTGGTCTCACTCTCACATTAGGTGAGGCCTTTGGTTTGATAGAATCTTATCTCAGTTTTTGGAATTTTGTTGAGTGGGGGAGCTTTCGCTGATATCATATAGGATGTTTTGGTATGACTTCTTGAGAAATACGTAGGCATGATTTGGGTTACTGGTTTTGGTGTTTCAAGAGCATATGGGGCTTGTATTTAGCTGGTGCAACGGCCTTAAAAGCTTCTACTTGTTGCTAAGGTCTACTGCAGTTGATATTGATTGTTTATTTTGGAAGAGTTGGAGATTTTGAGAAATGTTTTTCTGAGCTTAGCTCAATTGCTTATCTTTTTAATTTTTATTTACATTTTGTTGTGCAGGGAATTTGGTGTGGGATGTTAACAGGAACAGTCGTCCAAACTTGTGTACTACTTGGAATGATTTACAAAACCAATTGGAATAAAGAGGTAAGAGAAATTAAATAATATCCATCATTTTATGATAAATATATACTGCAAAAGTGGAAATGCTGTATCTAACTTGAATTATATATGTGTATTATTGCAGGCTTCAATGGCGGGGGAGAGGATAAAGAAATGGGGAGGTGACGTTGACACTAAAGAGACGAACATGTTAAAAAATAGTAATAACTGAAGAGAATGTTAAGCACTTCAAGCAGTTCCTAAAAGCGTGGACTGAAATATATTCGTCCATTATAATTCCCCCCCCCACCCCCAACCAATAACTTGGATATTAGATAGTTTATTTTTATCTTTTATGTTTTGAGGTATCTATTTCATAATAATTGATTAGTTTTTTGCCCATGCATTTAAACTCTTTCATGGTATCACAAGCCTAAAGCTAAACGGCATTTTTTTTTATCTTTTCTCTTATTGGAATGAACGAAATTATTGTAGTCTCTCAATCTCTCCTTAATCTTCCTACGGAAACAAACTAATCTTCTCCCACCTTATCTATCCCGGTACTTAATACACCCACAATTCCACAAGCAATTCCTAACGTTCAAACCGCATCCTCCCTTCCTTCCTTACTAGCCCAAATTCAGCCATCAACATTATGTACTACAACTGTCTACTCTTCTTCTTCTACGCAACAACTCCTTACAACAAATGTCTCTGCTCGAGCACCAATCAAGCTTATCCCTTCTAACTGTTAAATAAACTTAAATGAAAGTTAAGAGTCATGTAAGTGAAAGGTCAAGAGTTGAAAGGTCAAGAGTTATATTGTTTTTTAATGGGTTTAAATTAGTAGTTTTTTGTTTAGGAAAATGAAAGGTCAAGAGTCATTGGTTTATGGTTATTATTAGATTTTAATATTTTCAATTTTTGTTGTTTTAAATGGTAAACTATAGCCTATAAATAGTTTGTAAGCTTTTGATTTTATATGAGAGAACAATTTTATATTGAGAACATTTTCCACAATTTGGTATCAGAGCTATGGAGAGTGTGACTAGTAATGTGCCATTGCCTCGACTAACAAAGGTGAACTATGAGAATTGGAGCATCCAAATGAAAGCTCTTCTCGGGTCTCAAGATGGTTGGGAGGTGGTCCAAGAAGGTTTCGTAGAACCGACAACTACTGCGGGATATACGGCGGCTCAAAACAAGGCGTTGAAAGAAATGCGGTCGAAAGATAAGGCGGCATTGTACATGTTATTTCGAGCCGTTGATGAGTCGGGCTTTGAGAAGATTGCAAGTGCGACAACTTCAAAAGAAGCGTGGGACATTTTAGCAAAGGTGTACAAAGGAGCCGACCGAGTTAAACAAGTCCGACTTCAAACTCTTCGTGGCGAGCTGGAAGGCATGAAGATGAAGGAATCAGAAGGTGTCTCCGACTACATCACGCGTGTTCAAAACGTGGTGAACCAACTCAACCGAAACGGAGAAGCGTTAACTGATGCACGAGTTGTGGAGAAGATTTTGAGATCGTTAACTGACAGTTTCGAAAATGTCGTATGTGCCATAGAAGAGTCAAAAGATCTAGCAACGCTTACAGTCGATGAACTCGCCGGTTCTCTCGAGGCACATGAACAACGTAAGAAGAAGAAGAAAGAGGAGACACTCGAGCAAGCACTTCAAACCAAGGCATCAATCAAAGACGAAAAGGTTCTCTATTCTCAAAGCTTTCGAGGTAGAGGCCGTGGTCGTGGAGATCGAGGAAATGGTCGTGGTGGAAAAGGTCGTGGTCAAGAAGGGAATTATGAAGAGAAGGAGCATTCAAACCAACAAAATTGGCGGGGAAGAAGACGTGGTCGTGGAAGAGGCGGATGGTCGAATTATTCCAATGTCGAGTGCTACAAGTGTGGCAAATATGGTCACTATGCGAAGGATTGTAACTCTGATAAGTGTTACAATTGTGGTAAGGCGGGACACTTCGCGAAAGAATGTCGCTTCTCGAAAAAGGTGGAAGAGACAACCAACCTAACCACGAAAAATGAGGAGGCAAAAGAAGGTTTTCTCTTGATGGCACACAACGAAGTCAACACCAACAACAACATGGTGTGGTACCTTGACACGGGTGCAAGCAACCATATGTGTGGGCTCAAACACCTATTCAAAGAGATGCAAAAGGTTGAAACGGGACATGTGTCATTTGGAGATGCGTCGAAGGTTGAGGTAAAAGGCCAAGGTACCATTTGTTATTTACAAAATGATGGGTTAATTGGGTCAATCCATGATGTGTATTACGTACCAGACCTCAAGAGCAACATTTTGAGTATGGGGCAACTCATGGAAAAAGGTTATTCGGTACTTATGAAAGATCGGGTGTTACACTTGAAAGATAAGGAAGGGTGTTTGGTCGCTCGAGTTGAAATGGAGAGAAATCGCATGTTCAGGTTGAATCTGAGAAGTGTTCGAGGAAAATGTTTGCGAGTTGATGTTGAAGACAAGGCGTTGCTATGGCATCTCCGTTTTGGCCATCTACATTATGGTGGTCTAAACAAGTTGGCAAAGAAGAATTTGGTGCATGGGCTACCAGACATGGACTATGAGGGAAAATTTTGCGAAGAATGTGTGCTCGGTAAGCATGCGAGAACTTCGTTTCAAAATAAGGCAGAATATCAGGCTAAGCAACTTCTCGAATTGATTCATACCGACATATGTGGACCAATCACCCCTGAATCTTTTAGCGGTAAAAGGTATTTCATTTCTTTTATCGATGATTTCTCACGAAAAACTTGGGTTTATTTTCTTAAAGAAAAATCCGAGGCATTGGAGGTGTTTAAAAAGTTCAAAGTGATGGTGGAAAAAACAACTGGTAGACACATCAAATCTGTACGATCTGATAGAGGTGGCGAGTATACTTCGACGACTTTCATGGAGTATTGTGAGGAGCAAGGCATAAGACGATTCCTAACCGCACCGTACTCTCCCCAACAAAATGGTGTGGCCGAGAGGAAGAATCGGACTATTCTCGACATGGTTCGATCAATGCTCAAGAGCAAGAAGATGCCGAAGGAATTTTGGGCGGAAGCCGTGCAATGTGCCATCTATGTGCAAAATTGATGTCCACATGCGAAGTTGGATGATCAAACACCACAAGAAGCTTGGAGCGGACAAAAACCATCAATTTCTCATCTTAAAGTATTCGGTAGTGAGGCCTATGCACATGTGCCGGATCAGCGAAGAACGAAGCTCGAAGACAAAAGCAAAATGTTTATTTTTATTGGGTATGATGAGAAAACAAAAGGATACAAGCTACTCGACCCGATAAGTAAGAAGGTTGTGGTAAGTCGTGATGTACGATTCAATGAAGCAAGCGAGTGGGATTGGAATAACTCAACGGAGGTTATCACCAAAGATGGAGGATCATCAATCGCTACACCAACAATCATACCGACAAATCCTGAAACTACCGATGATGAAGATGAACCGCAACAACCAAAAATGCGAAGTTTGCAAGATTTGTATGATTCAACAAATGAGGTACATATTGTATGTCTTTTGGCAGATTCTGAGATTATAAGTTTTGAAGAGGCTACACGGGACAAGAAGTGGCAAACTGCTATGGATGAGGAGATTAAAGCAATTGACCGCAACAACACATGGGAGTTAACAGAATTGCCAAAAGGAAGTCAACCCATTGGTGTGAAGTGGGTGTTCAAAAGAAAGATGAATGCTCAAGGCGAGTTAGAACGGTACAAGGCGCGACTTGTTGCAAAGGGATATAAGCAAAAGGAGGGGATCGATTATGATGAGGTATTTGCTCCTGTTGTAAGAATGGAGACAATCCGGCTGCTCATTGCACAAGCGGCACAATTTAAATGGCCAATATTTCAAATGGATGTCAAGTCGGCATTCTTGAATGGTGTGCTCGAAGAAGAAGTCTACATCGAACAACCACCCGGGTACATGAAAAATGGAGAGGAGAAAAAGGTGCTGAAATTAAAGAAGGCACTTTACGGGTTGAAGCAAGCACCGCGGGCATGGAATACTCGTATCGATACATACTTCAAGGAGAATGGGTTCAAACAATGTTCTTATGAACATGCCCTCTACGTGAAGAAGAATGGAGGTAATATGTTATTTGTTGCTCTTTATGTCGATGACCTCATTTTTATGGGGAACAATGGTAATATGATACTGGATTTTAAGAGTAAAATGACACAAGAATTCGAGATGACAGATTTGGGTTTAATGAAATTTTTCCTTGGTTTGGAGGTTCGACAAGAAAAGACAGGTATTTTTGTGTCACAGGAGGCATATGCAAAGGAAATTTTGAAGAAGTACAAGATGACACATTGCAACTCGGTATCAACACCAATGGAACCAGGTGTAAAACTCTCGAAATTCGATGGAGGAGAACGAGTCGACGCAAGTAAATACCGAAGTTTGGTGGGAAGCCTTCGCTATCTCACTTGCACAAGGCCTGACATTTCGCTAAGTGTTGACATTGTAAGTCGGTTCATGGAGGAGCCGGTTTATTCACATTGGAAGGCGTTGAAGCGAATCCTACGGTACATTCAAGGAACGGTGTCACACGGGTTATTTTATTCAAATATGGAAGATTACAAGTTGATTGGGTATTCCGACAGTGATTGGTGCGGAGACTTAGATGATCGGAAAAGTACATCGGGATATGTGTTCTTTATGGGTAACACAACATTTGCTTGGCTTTCAAAGAAGCAACCAATCGTGACACTATCGACATGTGAAGCTGAATATGTGGCAGCATCTTGGTGTGTGTGTCACGCTATACGGCTTAGAAATTTGTTGGGTGAGTTGGAGCAACAACAACTTGGTGCAACTGAGATACGAGTTGACAATAAATCAGCGATTGAGTTGGCAAGGAACCCAGTGAATCATGAGAGAAGCAAACACATTGACATTCGTTTTCATTTCATCCGAGATCATGTAAAGGAAGGAAGTGTGAAATTAGTGCACGTGGCAAGTCGGGACCAAGTCGCGGATATCTTTACAAAACCGCTACCGATGATACTCTTCGACAACTACAAGAAATTAATCGGCATGAAGGATGGCAGAAGCATTTAAGTTTACAGGGGAGTTTTGTTAAATAAACTTAAATGAAAGTTAAGAGTCATGTAAGTGAAAGGTCAAGAGTTGAAAGGTCAAGAGTTATATTGTTTTTTAATGGGTTTAAATTAGTAGTTTTTTGTTTAGGAAAATGAAAGGTCAAGAGTCATTGGTTTATGGTTATTATTAGATTTTAATATTTTCAATTTTTGTTGTTTTAAATGGTAAACTATAGCCTATAAATAGTTTGTAAGCTTTTGATTTTATATGAGAGAACAATTTTATATTGAGAACATTTTCCACACTAACTATCAGGTATGGTATACACAATGGCGATCCTTGCTCATTGGGTATGATTTCACATCATATGTCACAGTACCACCTCCCTCTATGCCAACTGCTTTTTGGCTTCGTCAGGATCAACTGATTCTAGGTGCTTTGGTTGCTTCTCTTTCTCCTGAGGTTGTCTCTCATGTTCTATCTTCAGACACTTCGTTTGCTATTTGGACAACACTCCAACAAATTTATGCACATCCTTCTCGTGTTCAGATGCTTTCTTTGAAAGTGTCTTTAACTGTTGCCAAAAAGGGATCTCAAAGCATAGAAGCCTACCTGCTACATATAAAAAATCTTGTATAAAAAATCTTGGAATGATTTACCTAATATTGCAGGCGCTAATATCACAATGGATAATGTTACTCTTTACGTTATTCATGGTATTCCATCAGAATATCGTTCCTATACCAATACTCATCGAACAAGAGACACCATTGAATTTTGAAGAATTGCATGAGCTTTTATGTGATTATGAAGGTCTCATTTGTCTAATGGTCAAAATCAAATATTCAACTAGCCGCGGCAAAACAATTAGAACAGTCATCGTTCTACTTATTAAACTCCTCAATGGACCAATAATCACATTACATAACTACAGGCATTCAGAATTGATCTGTTCATTCTAATTATGAAGGTGGTGATGTGTTATGATTGGTGATGGTAATAACTTGCAAGTAACTCATAGTGGCTCCATAACTTTGCCTTCTTCTTATAAGCCTTTACATTTATCTAATGTTATTTGTGTTCCTACTATGAAGAAAATTTTAATTTTTGTTTATCAATTGTGTTCTTCAAGTTTTGTAACTGTTGAGTTCTCTCCTTTCTCATTTATTGTGAAGGACTACTGCATGGGGGAGCATTTAGTAACTGGAAAACCTAAGGATATGGTATGTATAAATGGCCCTTATACGTTTCTAAGTTGCGTCCATCACCACTAGTATATTCTACCCAAACTTCTTAAGTGTCAGCCTGACATTGTCGTCTCGGTCATCCCTCCATTCCAATTATACGTCTTGTTTTTTTATTCTTTGAATCTTCCAATAAAGTCTATTAGTTCACGTTTCTTTTGCAATTCTTGTAAGTGAAATAAAATGCATAAATTTTCATTTGCTATATATTCGATAAAAAGTTCTTCTCCAGTGGAGCTTATTTATATTGATCTTTGGGGTCCCACACCTATTTCATCAATTGATGGTTTTCATTATTATCTTATATTTATTGACCATTACACTAAATACATTTGGTTATATCCGTTATAAGTTTGAAGTTTTTGATATTTTTCCTAAGTTTAAAGCTATTGTTAAAAAATACTTTCAATAGTCTCATGTTTCTTTTTATTGAGATAATGGTGGGGAAATTACTCATCTTCGTGATTATATTTCTTCAAATGGAATTTCTAACTTTCTTACTCTACCTTACACACTTGAACACAATGAAATTATTAAACGTCGTCATTTTCATATTGTTAAAACTGGGCTTACTTTACTTCATATAGCTAAATTACCTTTGGTCTCATGTAATTCTTTCTGCTGTATTTTGAAGTCAGAGGCCAACTTCCATCATAAATAATGGTTCCCTATACTTTCAAATTTTTGGTTTTTTACCAAATTACATTCGTCTCAGAGTTTTTAATTGATTGTGTTATCCTTGGTTGAAACCTTACTCTAGGAACAAGTTAGATACCCATACCTAGACCTTGTATCTTTTTAAGCTATGCTTTAAATCAAGCTACTTACAAGTGTTCTAATTTGTCAACAAATAAAATTTTGTAGAGAATATTTTTCTATATACTAATCTTGATATTCATTCTACTCATCATTTTGAAGAGTCTTTTCATGAGGGGTTCCTCACTATATTCTTCCTATAACATCCACTTCTTCAATTTTACCACAAGTGTCCCATGCACATCTATCTGACAGGCTTTCAGCTACTAATGCTTCTCTTGGTGTAGTTCCTTCATCAAATGACTTGGAAAATCATCAAGTTTCAGATTCAGGTACATAATATCCTACATTATCTATTATGCATGAAGATAATTTACCTGGGCCTATTGCACATGCGTTAGTGAAATTAACAGTAATGTAAAATATTGATTTAAAACACAAGATCGAACCAGAACAAGATAGATACATATATATAATTTGAAAAAAAAAAACAAAAATTTGAAATAAAACTGGATTGAAATTGTGTACTCGTAGGTAGGTAGAAATCCAATTCATATTTGAGGCCTATTTTCACAGTTTCCTTAAGATAGATTCAACCGCTCCTTTGGTGCTGGAGAAACATTGGTTGACTGTCTCCAAGGATACAACGACGAAATGAGCACGGCAGTAGAACGGTTGCAGTGATCAACAAACTGTAGCCTAGCTTTCTTCTATCATCGAAAACAGGTTCAAAATATGGAGGGAAAATATCTTGAAATTTTTGCAAGAAAAATAGACAAAATTTAGTGTATATAATTCATGCAATTCAAATTAACGTCTAAATTAAATGAGCCATTAACCTCAATTTAATATTTGTCATTTTAAATCCAAATAGAATTTGTAGAGATATTCACATCGCCCACGACGTACAGGTGCGCCCCCAACCCCTACTGGTTTGGATTTGCACCTTCTTACGCGTGAGGGTGAGCATTAGTGTAATCATTCAATAACCACCAAGTTGGTTCATATATATATACATATTCTACACTTAATATCTAACCAATGTGGCACCAAGCTATCCACTTTTCTCAACATAATTCAAAATGGCTTACTTTGAACATCAATTTCTGATTCATCACTCAATCATTTTGAGCATGTAACACCCCGTACCCGAGACCGTTGCCGGAGTCGGACACGAGGGGTTAACAGACTTAATTCCCTTATTTTTACAGTCCATTTTAAAAAATTTCCAGACTAGCTGGCTAACTGCGTCACTGTCACCTTAAAAATCATATCTTGAGTTCCAAAACTCGAAAATCAGTTTCGTAAATTTTCCCTAAAACTAGACTCATATATCCATCTACAAATTTGTTTCTAGAATTTTTGGTCGGGCCAACTAGTACAGTTTATTAGTTAAAGTCTCCCCTGTTTCAGGGTTCGACTGCTCTGACCTTCATGCATTACGACTTAAATATCTCTCTGTACAGGGCTTCAATACTTATGCCGTTTGTTTCTAAAGAAACTAGACTCGAAAAGGAATCTATACATATATGGTATGACTTCTAACTATCTCTGGTTAATTTATAATGAATTTCCTAAATCCGAACAGGGAATCCAGAAACCGCTCTAGCCCTGTTTCACAGAAACTTTAAAATCTCATAACATACTGTTCATATGATCGTTTCGTTACTTCCCTATGAAAATAGATTCATCAAGGTTCAATTACATAATTTATTCACTATTTAATTCCATTCTTACTATTTTTAGTGATTTTTCAAATCCACACCACTGCTGCTGTCAGCATCTGTTTTTAAGGTAAACCTTACCTATTTCATGGTTTTCCATGAATAAACTAGAGTTTGTCATACATAGCATCAAAATAATCATAATTAACCATTCCCAATGGCTAATCGTTACCAAACATTTCCATACCTCTCAATGAACAACATACCAGACAATTATAATGCTATGCTCAAAGTGTATATAAGCCATTTTCGCATGGCTATCCAAATTTATACAAAACCAAAGGGTACATGACCAACAACAAAAAGGGTAGTCCTATACATGCCATTTTCAGAGTTCAACCAAAAGTGTACCAAAAGGGCTTTGATAGTGTGGACTACTTCGACTTCGACAATCCCGAGTCCGATAGCTGATGAACCAAAATCTATAAAACAGAGATTCAAAGAACGAAGTAAGCATTTAATGCTTAGTAAGTTTTGAGCAATAAAATTAGGCACAACTGAAGTATAGCATTCATATAACTAAACGGATAACTTCATATACACATATTCTCAAAAATCAGTCCTACTTCACATTTCCAACCCTTATATTCATACATAAGGGATCAACTTACCCAAAGGCCTGAAAGCTCACTAATCGACTGAGCGGATAATATTTAAACGAAATCACTACTCCAATGCATATACGAAACGTACCTTATCATTGGGATTTTACGAGCGTATTAATTGAAATTATTACAGCAAGATCGGTCATTCCCAAACCAAGTACCTTCGGGGTTTAGCCGGATATAGCTTCTCGCTCAAATGCCTTCGGGACTTAGCCCAGTTATAGTAACTCGCACAATTGCCTTCGGGACTTAGTCCGGTTATAGTAACTCGCACAATTGCCTTCGGGACTTAGCCCGGTTATAGTAACTCGCACAATTGCCTTCGGGACTTAGCCCGGTTATAGTAACTCGCACAAATGCCTTCGGGACTTAGCCCGGATATAGTAACTCGCACAAATGCCTTCGGGCTTAGCCCGGTTATCAATCCGAATATCCATACACATATCAATAAATCATGACATATCAATATTTCACTTTCGTAACTAGAATTCAAACACAAGTCACTTATCAAGCATTATCATTTTCAGCTCAAAAGCTACATACAAAGGGCATGATTTTGATTTTCTTATAACATAATCTAATCGAATCATAATCTAAGTTTCATTACTCGAAAACTTACCTCGGATGTTGTCGAACGATTTCGACGGCTATTCGATCACTTTTTCCTTTCCCTTATCCAACTTTGGTCCTCTAAGCTCTTGAGCTAATTCAAACAAATTTAACTTATTAAAGTCTCATTATGCTAGCTTATGGCCGAATATGACAATAAATTTGATAGGTCATATGGCCACCTTTAGCTCAAATACAAAATGGTCATACGCATTTTTAATCACATTAAGCAATTTAATACCATTAATCTAACATTTCCTCATGTGCAACTTTATGACCGAATACACATATCATTAACTCAATATCGATTAACTAAGCACTTAAACAAATTCTCTTTAACTATACACACATTCGGCAATGACAAAGACAATTTATCAAACCTTAAAATTCAACTTATAACAATATATATATATACTCAATATTCAAAGCATTTAACATCACTTCACCATAATTTTTACATCATGGCCGAATGTTCCTTTGAACCATTTACCCTTACAAGGCATAAATTCCACCATCAAAACTAACAAGCTTATAATCCCATGACCGAAACCTCTAACAACAACAATTAAAAATACTTCATGGGTTTGAGGTAAAACCAAGAAAGAAACTCATAAATATCGAGATATAAGCACTAACATTGTTCATCTAGATTTAGCATGAAACAACATCCATCACCCTTATAATTACCATAGCCGAAAACCTTACTCATTCCAAAATCCAAGTCTCAACTTGGGTCACAAAAATAACTTGATATCTCATCAACACAACATCAACACCAAGCAAGAATGATACATCCATGGCCGAGTGTCATCTCCATCACATAACAAGATTTAGACCATGGGCTAGGTAGAACTCAAGCTAACAACTAAAACATGCATGCATCTCATGGAACATCATCAAACATACCTCCTCCTAAACACCAACCAATCGAACATGAAGCAAGAAAACTCCTTTCTTCTTCCTTTGATTTTCGGTCAAGAAGAACAAAGAGGATGAAGCTTTTTTTTTCTTCTAGGTACGGCACAATGGAGGAACAACCACACACATTTTTTTTTGTTTCTCCTCCTACTAACACTAATATTTTATTGCCCATGTTCTTTATTTTATTATTCCTAACATAAAGCATTAACCCAACATGTTCATGACATGTTTTTAGCCATAACATTTTGTCCACCCTCATGCTCATGGCCGGCCACTACTAATTAGGGGGGAAAATTGACATGCAAGTCCACCCTTTTGATTACATCACTAATAGATCCTTATAGATTAACCTATCACATTTCAAAAGTGTCACACATAAGTCCTATTGACTAAATTCACATGCAATTTACTAAATCGAAGCTTAAAACTTTCACACATTCATATTCACATATTTTAGACAATAAACATTATATTAAAATAATTTGGTGACTCGGTTTAGCGGTCCCGAAACCGCTTTCCGACTAGGGTCACTTTAGGGCTGTCACAACTCTCCCCCACTTAAGAAATTTTCGTCCCCGAAAATTTTACCGGTAAATAGGTTTGGGTATCGTTCTTTCATAGAGTTCTCGGGTTCCCAAGTAGCTTCTTCCATCCCGTGTTTGAGCCATAACACTTTTACTAAAGGAACCTTTTTGTTTCGCAACTCTTTCACTTCACGAGCTAGGATACGAATTGGTTCTTCTTCATAACTCATATCAGCTTGAATTTCAACCTCGGAGGGACTTATTATGTGCGAAGGATCAGATCTGTAACGTCGAAGCATCGAAACATGAAAAACGTTGTGGATCCTTTCGAGTTCAGGGGGTAAAAGCAACCTATATGCAACTGGACCAACTCGTTCGGAGATTTCATACGGCCCAATGAATCTCGGACTCAACTTGCCCTTACGCCCAAATCTGAGTATCTTTTTCCAAGGTGAAACTTTAAGAAACACTTTATCTCCCACCTGATACTCAATGTCCTTTCGTTTCAAATCCGCGTACGACTTCTGACGATCTAATGCTGCCTTCAGACTTTCACGAATTATTTTTACTTTCTGCTCAGCATCTTTAATCAAATCAACTCCGAAAATTTTTCTTTCACCGAGCTCGGTCCAAAACAATGGTGTACGGCATTTTCGACTGTACAAAGCCTCGTAAGGCGCCATCTTAATGCTTGATTGAAAACTATTGTTGTAAGCGAACTCAATCAAAGGTAGATACCGTTCCCATGAACCACTAAACTCAAGGATGCAGCATCTCAACATATCCTCGAGTATCTGAATTATCCGCTCGGATTGACCATCGGTTTGGGGATGAAAAGCGGTGCTAAAATGCAACTTGGTACCCAAAGCTTCTTGCAATTTCTTCCAAAATCGCGAGGTGAATCTCGGATCTCTATCCGACACAATAGAAATGGGCACCCCGTGCAATCTCACAATCTGAGAAACATACAATTCAGCTAGTTTATCCAATGAAAAATCCGTACGTACGGGAATAAAATGAGCCAACTTAGTCAGTCTATCAACAACAACCCAAATCGCATCTTTCTTACTTGTCGACAATGGCAACCCAGACACAAAATCCATCGTGACTCGATCCCATTTCCATTCAGGTACCATGATCGGCTGGAGTAAACCCGTAGGCACTTGATGTTCCGCCTTCACTTGCTGACATATTAAACACTTCGAAACAAAGTCGGAAATGTCTCGTTTCATACCATGCCACCAAAACTGACGTCTCAGGTCGTTGTACATTTTCGTACTCCCCGGGTGAATTGACATTCGGCTACAATGAGCTTCGTTCAGAATCATCGTAATAAGTTCTGAATTTCTTGGGACACACAAACGACTTCTGAACCTCAAACAATCGTCATCGTCAATTTGAAACTCTGATTCCATGTTCGAAACACATTCAGCCCGTTTTGCAACCAATTCATCATCGACTTTCTGAGCTTCACGAATTTGATGAATCAATAATGGTTTGGCCTTTAATTCAGCTACTAACACATTGTCGGGTAGAACAGACAAGTGTATATTCATCGCTCGTAAAGCAAGCAGTGATTTCCGGCTTAAGGCGTCCACAACCACATTAGCCTTTCCCGGGTGATAATCAATGACAAGCTCATAATCTTTCAACAGCTCAAGCCAACGCCTTTGTCGCAGATTCAAGTCTCTTTGAGTCATCAAATATTTGAGACTTTTGTGATCCGAAAATACATGGCACTTCTCACCAAATAAGTAATGTCGCCATATATTCAAAGCGAATATGATGGCAGCTAATTTGAGATCATGGGTTGGATAATTTTTCTCATGTGGCTTCAGTTGCCTCGACGCATAAGCTACAACTCGACCTTCTTGCATCAATACACAACCCAACCCAAGTAAGGATGCATCACTGTAAATGACGAACTCCTTGCCTGATTCGGGCTGCACTAGTACTGGAGCTTCCGTCAAATGGGTTTTCAATTGATCGAAACTTTTCTGACACTTTTCCGTCCATTCAAACTTAACATCTTTCTGAAGTAGCTTCGTTATTGGTGTGGCTATCATCGAGAAACCTTTTACAAACCGTCGGTAGTAACCAGCAAGTCCCAAAAAGCTCCGAACTTCAGTAATATTTCTCAGAGGCTTTCAGTTAAGTATGGCTGAAATTTTGCTCGGATCGACTCGAATGCCCGATGTAGATACCACGTGACCCAGGAAGCTAACCTCTCTTAACCAGAACTCACACTTACTGAACTTAGCATATAACTGCTTATCTCGTAAAATCTGCAACACTAATCTCAGGTGTTCAGCATGCTCGGTTTCATCTCTTGAGTAAACCAAGATGTCATCAATAAACACAACTACAAACCGATCCAAATACGGTCTAAAGATCAGATTCATCAAATCCATAAATACCGCAGGGGCATTAGTGAGCCCAAACGGCATCACTAAGAACTCGTAGTGACCGTATCTCGTTCTGAAAGCAGTTTTGGGTACATCCGAATCTCGAATTCGCAACTGATAATAACCCGATCTCAAATCTATCTTTGAAAACACTGAGGCTCCCTTTAGTTGATCAAACAAATCATCAATGCGAGGTATCGGATATTTATTCTTTATTGTCACCTTATTCAACTGACGATAGTCGATGCACAACCTCATGGTTCCGTCCTTCTTTTTCACAAACAATACTGGTGCACCCCAAGGTGAGAAACTTGGTCGAGCGAAACCTCTATCCGTCAACTCTTGCAACTGAGCTTTCAATTCCTTTAATTCCGTTGGTGCCATACGATACGAAGCTATCGAAATCGGTGTAGTCCCAGGTACAAGCTCGATGCCAAACTCTACCTCCCGAACAGGTGGTAAACCCGGTAATTCTTCGGAAAAAACATCCGGGTATTCACAAACCACTGGCACAGATTCAGGCTTCTTTTCTAACTCTTTGTCATCAAGTACATACGCAAGGTATGCTTCGTATCCCTTTCTTACATATTTCTGAGCCAACATTGATGATATTACAGCTGGCAACCTATTCAAGTCAGTAGACTCAACTCGGATTATCTCGTTATTTTCACACCTCAGATCGATGGTTTTTCTTTTGCAATTTACAATTGCATCATGTACGGTCAACCAATCCATACCGAGGATAACATCAAATTCGTCAAACGGTAAAAGCATCAAATCGGCCAGAAAACAGGGACCTCTGATTTCTAAGGGACATTTCTTACACACTTTGTCGACAAGCACGTAACGACCCAAAGGATTTGACACCCGAATTACAAACTCAGTAGACTCAACAGGTAGAGTCTTACTAGATGCTAAGGTTTCACATATATAAGAATGAGTAGAACCAGGGTCAATCAAAGCAATCACATTAGTATCAAAGAGAGTAAAAGTACCGGTAATAACATCTGGCGAAGAAGCATCCTCGCGTGCGCGAATAACATAAGCTCTAGCAGGAGCACGAGCCTCAGATCTGGTTGTAGCATCTCTAGATCCTCTCTGACCGCCACTAGCATTGCCCATATTCCTAGATGGTCTACCCCGAGCAGTAGTAGCACCAGGTTTCCCACTCTGATTTACATTCTGTTCAGACAACCTCGGGCAATCTTTAATAAAGTGGTCAACTGATCCGCACTTGTAACAGGAGCGGTCATGGAATCTACAACTCCCCGAATGCCATTTACCACAATACTGACACTCCGTTCTGTCTCGATGATCATTTCCAACACTGGCGACCGAAGTGACTCGTGCACTCATAGGGGGTCGATCACGATCTCGTCTAGAAAAACCCGAAGTGTCTCTAGATCGGCCCAAATCATCTCTAAATTTCTTCGATGACTGTTGAAAGGGCCTCCCCGAAGACCTCTTACGAAACTCCTTTGCTCCTATATCAGCTTTTCTTTTCTCCATACTGAGCTCCTCGGCTTTGCAAGCTCGCTCGACAAGTACCACAAATTCTCAGATTTCCAAAATGCCAACATACAGCTTTATATCATCATTCAGTCCATCCTCGAAATGTTTACACATTACGGCTTCTGAAGAAATGCATTCTCGAGCGTACCGGCTAAGCCTTACAAACTTTCGTTCATAGTCGGTAACCGACATGGAACCTTGTTTAAGTTCAAGAAATTCCTTCCGTTTTTGGTCAATGAATCTCTGACTGATATACTTCTTTCGAAACTCAATTTGGAAAGACTCCCAAGTTACTTGCTCTCAGGGCACAACAGAAATCAACGTATTCCACCAATAGTAGGCAGAATCACGTAACAAGGAGATAGTACACTTTAGGCACTCATCGGGTGTGCAAGATAGCTCATCGAGTACCCGAATAGTGTTGTCCAACCAAAATTCAGCTTGCTCGGCATCATTGCTGTCAGTAGCTTTAAATTCAGTAGCCCCGTGTTTTCGAATTCTGTCAACTGGGGGCTTATTTGACCTTATTTGGTCAGTTACCGGAGGTATTGTAGGTGCGGGGGTGGTATTAGTTGGGAATGGAGGTTGTGGAACAGCCGTATTAGTTCGAATGTATTGGTTAAACCAATCATTCATCACGCTATAAAAAGCTTGCCTAGCCTCATCATTCGGATTGCTAGCAATAGGTTGAGAGTCCGCCGGCACTGTCCCTTGTGCGGGAGCAGGCGCTACACTCTCAAGATCATCAGCTACCGCTCGGTCGGGATCGGGATCCATTACTATAAATAAACACATTTGCAAATGTCAGAAATCACCACACTATCAAATAATCACAAAATAGCATGTATAGCTAGACCCAAACGTATTACGGTAGTCCTAGAATCGACTAAACCGTAGCTCTGATACCAATAAAATTGTAACACCCCGTACCCGAGACCGTTGCCGGAGTCGGACACGAGGGGTTAACAGACTTAATTCCCTTATTTTTACAGTCCATTTTAAAAAATTTCCAGACTAGCTGGCTAACTGCGTCACTGTCACCTTAAAAATCATATCTTGAGTTCCAAAACTCGAAAATCAGTTTCGTAAATTTTTCCTGAAACTAGACTCATATATCCATCTACAAATTTGTTTCTAGAATTTTTGGTCAGGGAAATTAGTACAGTTTATTAGTTAAAGTCTCCCCTGTTTCAGGGTTCGACTGCTCTGATCTTCATGCATTACGACTTAAATATCTCCCTGTACAGGGCTTCAATACTTATGCCGTTTGTTTCTAAAGAAACTAGACTCGAAAAGGAATCTATACATATATGGAATGACTTCTAAATATCTCTGGTTAATTTATAATGAATTTCCTAAATCCGAACAGGGATTCCAGAAACCGCTCTGGCCCTGTTTTACAAAAACTTTAAAATCTCGTAAAATGCTGTTCATATGATCGTTTCGTTACTTCCCTATGAAAATAGATTCATCAAGGTTCAATTACATAATTTATTCACTATTTAATTCCATTCTTACTATTTTTAGAGATTTTTCAAATCCACACCACTGCTGCTGTTAGCATCTGTTTTTAAGGTAAACCTTACCTATTTCATGGTTTTCCATGAATCAACTAGAGTTTGTCACACATAACATCAAAATAATCATAATTAACCATTCCCAATGGCTAATCGTTACCAAACATTTCCATACCTCTCAATGAACAACATACCAGACGATTATAATGCTATGCTCAAAGTGTATATAAGCCATTTTCGCATGGCTATCCAAATTTATTCAAAACCAAAGGGTACATGACCAACAACAAAAAGGGTAGTCCTATACATGCCATTTTTAGAGTTCAACCAAAAGTGTACCAAAAGGGCTTTGATAGTGTGGACGACTTTGACTTCGACAATCCCGAGTCCGATAGCTGACGAACCAAAATCTATAAAACAGAGATTCAAAGAACGGAGTAAGCATTTAATGCTTAGTAAGTTTTGAGCAATAAAATTAGGCACAACTGAAGTATAGCATTCATATAACTAAACGGATAACTTCATATACACATATTCTCAAAAATCATTCCTACTTCACATTTCCAACCCTTATATTCATACATAAGGGATCAACTTACCCAAAGGCCCGAAAGCTCACTAATCGACTGAGCGGATAATATTTAAACGAAATCACTACTCCAATGCATATACGAAACGTACCTTATCGTTGGGATTTTACGAGCGTATTAATTGAAATTATTACAGCAAGATCACTTATTCCCAAACCAAGTACCTTCGGGGTTTAGCCGGATATAGCTTCTCGCTCAAATGCCTTCGGGACTTAGCCCGGTTATAGTAACTCGCATAATTGCCTTCGGGACTTAGCCCGGTTATAGTAACTCGCACAATTGCCTTCGGGACTTAGCCCGGTTATAGTAACTCGCACAAATGCCTTCGGGACTTGGCCCGGTTATAGTAACTAGCACAAATGCCTTCGGGACGTAGCCCGGATATAGTAACTCGCACAAATGCCTTCGGGCTTAGCCCGGTTATCAATCCGAATATCCATACACATATCAATAAATCATGACATATCAATATTTCACTTTCGTAACTAGAATTCAAACACAAGTCACTTATCAAGCATTATCATTTTCAGCTCAAAAGCTACATACAAAGGGCATGATTTTGATTTGCTTATAACATAATCTAATCGAATCATAATCTAAGTTTCATTACTCGAAAACTTACCTCGGATGTTGTCGAACGATTTCGACGGCAATTCGATCACTTTTTCCTTTCCCTTATCCAACTTTGGTCCTCTAAGCTCTTGAGCTAATTCAAACAAATTTAACTTATTAAAGTCTCATTATGCTAGCTTATAGCCGAATATGACAATAAATTTGATAGGTCATATGGCCACCTTTAGCTCAAATACAAAATGGTCATACGCATTTTTAATCACATTAAGCAATTTAATACCATTAATCTAACATTTCCTCATGTGCAACTTTATGACCGAATACACATATCATTAACTCAATATCGATTAACTAAGCATTTAAACAAATTCTCTTTAACTATACACACATTCGGTAATGACAAAGACAATTTAGCAAACCTTAAATTCAACTTATAACAATATATATATACTCAATATTCAAAGCATTTAACATCACTTCACCATAATTTTTACATCATGGCCGAATGTTCCTTTGAACCATTTACCCTTACAAGGCATAAATTCCACCATCAAAACTAACAAGCTTATAATCCCATGACAGAAACCTCTAACAACACCAATTAAAAATACTTCATGGGTTTGAGGTAAAACCAAGAAAGAAACTCATAAATATCGAGATATAAGCACTAACATTGTTCATCTAGATTTAGCATGAAACAACATCCATCACCCTTATAATTACCATAGCCGAAAACCTTACTCATTCCAAAATCCAAGTCTCAACTTGGGTCACAAAAATAACTTGATATCTCATCAACACAACATCAACACCAAGCAAGAATGATACATCCATGGCCGAGTGTCATCTCCATCACATAGCAAGATTTAGACTATGGGCTGGGTAGAACTCAAGCTAACAACTAAAACATGCATGCATCTCATGGAACATCATCAAACATACCTCTTCCTAAACACCAACCAATCGAACATGAAGCAAGAAAACTCTTTTCTTCTTCCTTTGATTTTTCGGTCAAGAAGAACAAAGAGGATGAAGCTTTTTTTTTCTTCTAGGTACGGCACAATGGAGGAACAACCATACACATTTTTTTTTGTTTCTCCTCCTACTAACACTAATATTTTATTGCCCATGTTCTTTATTTTATTATTCCTAACATAAAGCATTAACCCAACATGTTCATGACATGTTTTTTAGCCATAACATTTTGTCCACCCTCATGCTCATGGCCGGCCACTACTAATTAGGGGGGAAAATTGACATGCAAGTCCACCCTTTTGATTACATCACTAATAGATCCTTATAAATTAACCTATCACATTTCAAAAGTGTCACACATAAGTCCTATTGACTAAATTCACATGCAATTTACTAAATCGAAGCTTAAAACTTTCACACATTCATATTCACATATTTTAGACAATAAACATTATATTCAAATAATTTGGTAACTCAGTTTAGCGGTCCCGAAACCGTTTTCTTACTAGGGTCACTTTAGGGCTGTCACAGAGCATATGATATACCATTGTAAAGGTCTCATGGGTTATAATTTTATGATTCAAATCTCCACATTTACTAATCGAGAATATGTTTCAAAGCTTCCAAAAATCTATTTTTTTCCAACAATCCGCCACATGAATGAAATTGATAGTTTTAATGAAAAACATTGACTCTATGTGGTGATAGAATCTACGATCGAAAGTTGCATAGGATAGGTAGGCATCAACCCTTAAACCTTCTCTTGTGAAAGTATATTTACTTTACTAGCTAACAAGTAGACGCGATGTCCTTGAACTGTTTTGCCATTTGAGTAAACGATGATATACCTCACACAACTACCTCCCTGGCTAGGTTTTAGTTCTTATGGGTATGTTCATATAGCCGTGAACATCTCCTGGTTCTGCAAGAGTTTGAGAGAACTATGTCCCATTAAACTTATCGAAGCGGCCCCACTTCACTCTCACATAGGTGACTTATGTAGGCCAGCTCACCGAAACACACAATGGTAATTAAAAGCATTGCTTAACCTATCTCATTTTTAATCACTGTTTATATCACAGGAATGAACTTGGGATAAGAACTCCCTACAGTGACCTCACAAGGTTTATGCAAGTAGGTTGTCTGTTTAAACCTAGATTTTGGGATCTCTAGTCAACTAGGTTGGGTTTTCATTTACATAACGCCTTCAATTTTCATGGGATTTAGTCTCATTCTTTTTGATGTTTTATCAACTTGATCTCAATTTAATCCTTTAGTTAGCGAATCTGTAATGTTATTTTTTGATTTTACAAAATCAATAGAAATAACTCCATTTGAGATCAATTGTCTAACGGTATTATGTTGACAACGTATATGTCTTAACTTACCATTATACATTACGTTCTGTGCTCTACCAATTGTTTTTTGGTTATCACAATATATGTATATTGTGGGCACAAGCTTTAGCTAGTCAAGAATATCCTCCAAGAAGTTTTGAAACTATTCAACCTCTTCTCTAGGTTTCTCTAAAGCTACAAACCCAGATTCCATTATGGATCTAGTTGTAATCATTTGTCTTGAGGATTTCCATGACACAGCTGCTCCTCCCAATGTAAAAATATATCCACTTGTGTCTTTGGTAACTCGAATATCATATATCCAACTAACATTGGAGAATCTTTCTAAAATAGTAGGATCTCTAGAACAATACAGTCCGCAGTCCCGAGTATATTTGAGATATCTTAATACCCTCACAATTGCTTTCCAGTGGTTTTCCACTAGATTGGTTATGAATCTACTTAAACTTCTCACAGTGAAAGTAATATCTGGTCTTGACAGCTCATAAGTACATTAGACTGCCTATGATCCTTGCATATTCCACTTGGTCAACACTTTCATCTTTGTTTTTGGACATATGTTCGCTCTTATCTATTGGAGTTCTGGCTATACCAGAATCATCCTTGCTAAATTTCCCAAGAATCTTGTCTACATAGTGTGACTGAGCCAATATGAGACCTTTAGATGACCTCATGATTTGGATGCCCAAAATCAGATCAGCTACTCTCATATATTTCATGTCAAGTCTTGAATTTAATGTCTTTGGTACGTTTTACCTTTTCCTTGTTACTTCCAACAATGAGTATGTCACCAATATATAAGCATAGGATTATATATTCAATTTTGGTAGTTTTGACAGACATACGTACATTTGTCATCATGACATTATTGAATTTCATTCCATTGCTTTGGTGCTTGCTTAAGTCCATACAAAGACTTCACCAATTTACAATTTTTCCTTTCTTGTCCTAAAATTACATGACCTTCAAGTTGTTCAATGTAAATCTCTTCATCAAGATCTTCATTTAGGAAAGTTGTTTTAACATCCATTTGATGTACTTCTAGATTTCGTAAGGTGGCAATTGCAAGTATCATCCATATAAAACTTATCTTGGATATTGGAGAAAAAGTATCAAAATAGTCAAGACATTTCTTTTGTCTATACCTTTTATAACCAATCTGGCCTTGTACTTATCATTTGTTCCATCTGCTTTCATTTTCCGTTTGAAAATCCACTTAGAATTTAATGGTTTAATTCTCGGAGGAAGATCCACTAATTCCCATGTATGATTTTGCATGATGGAGTCAATTTCACTTTTAATAGAATCTTTCCATAAAGTGCTTTCGGATGACCGTATAGCATCATTATATGTTTAAAGTTCGGCCTCTAGCATAAAGGTTAGAAAATCCAATCCAAAAGATTTTTCCACTATTACTCGTTTACTCCTTCTTAGCTCTATCTCAGTTTCAACCTCTTGTTAAACTTCTTTACTATTTTCATCTATAGTCTTTGAAGTTCGTTTCGTTAAACTTAAATCAACTTTCCTAGTTTTACAAGGGAAGATATTTTCAAAGAATGAGACATTCTTTGATTCCAATATAATATTCTTGTGAATGTTAGGATTAGAGGTGTGTATGGGTCGGGTGACCCGGCCCGGCCCGAAGGCCCGCCCGAAATGTGGGAGGGTTTGGGCAAAAATATAGGCCCGAAAAATGGACTTAGGCAAAAAAATAAAGCCCGTTTAAAAAATAGGCCGGGCCTCGAGTAAGGCATTTTTCGCCTGGGCCCGGCTCAGCCCGAATTCACTAAATGAAAAAAAAATCTTTTTTTAATATTATTTTCTTATTATTTTCTCCCTATTTTGCTACTATTTTACTATTATGTTGCTACTATTTTGTTGTTATTGTTTGGATATTGTATAAAACTTATTTTATTGTTAATTTTTTATTATTTTAAAGAAATTTGCTAATTTTGTTATTATTTTAGAGGCATTTGCTTGTTAAGTTGCATTTATTTTAGTGTTATTTAAGTATACCTATTTTTTAAAATTTATTTTCAATTTGTTGAGAAATATTTATTTTGATGTTTTTAGTTTTTTTAATGGTTTATATATTTTAAAATTATATAAAAAAATAATATAAAAAATAATATGGGCGGGCTGGGTCAGGCTCAGGTTTAAATATTTTTATTCGGGCCGGGCCGGGCCGGGCCTGGGCCTGGGCCTAGCAAACGGTCCTAAATTTTTAGTTGGGCCCGACCCGAACCTGCATGGCCCGGCCCATGCACACATCTAGTTAGGATTCTTTTATTCATGCACAAGAAACCAATATGCATTGCTATAATCTGCATAACCAATGAAAATACAATCCACCATTTTAGGACCTATTTTTATTTGCTTTGGTAATGGAGCCATTACTTTTGCAAGACACCCCACACTTTCAAGTAGTTGTAGGAAGGTTTTCTACCTCTTTATAAATCATATGGTATCTCGTCCCTTTTCTTGTGGGGAACCTTATTTAAAAGGTAATTAGCTGATAGAATAACTTCCCCTCACATGTTCTGTGATAACCCAAAGCTTCCTAGCAATGCTTTCATCATTTCCTTTAGAGTCTGATTTTTTCGCTCAGTTACTCCATTTGATTGAGGAGCGTATGGTGGTGTCACTTAATGAATAATACCATATTGTGCGTAATATTCACAAAATGGTTCAACATATTCACCACTACGATCACTTCTCACCATATTAATCTTTTTATTAGGTTGGGTTTTGACTTTCTATTTATAGATAATAAATTTCTCTATAGCTTCGTCTTTGCTCTTAAGCAAATATACGTAGTAATATTTTGTGCTATCATATATGAAAGTAATAAATGTAACACCCTTATACCTGATTCGACCCAATGAACCTGATATAGAAATATTACATTTGGTGCCAAAATGATTTTGGCTAATCACTAATATATTTGAACATTAAAAAAAATTATAATTTATATGTTAGTCCCTATAACTTAGAACATACTTGATCTTCCAAAGTACATGCCATTCTATTCAAAATTTTGAAATATACCCTCTTGGCACTTGGAGATGTGATTAGATGAATGCTTACAACCTCAATTACAACTCTTCAAAATCACTGTACCTAATATGGGCAAGGAAAACAAAAACGTACGTTGAGTAAAAACTCAGTGGTATTTCTATAATCCGAATATTTAAAAACAATATAATAAATATAATAGGCACAATCAAATTTATGAGGACATATTATTGTCTAGTATCATATCATAACTATCATTTTTCATTTATTAAACAATATCCTAATTCACACAATTGCTATATAAATGATTATTCACATATCAACCATATTTATTCGTACAATGGCATCAGTCATGCAATACTCAATTCATGAATACATCATTTCATACCATACTCAATTCATGAGTATATAACTCATATATTCCATGTATTGTCAACATATTTCACATTCTATTTTCAATTCACTATATCACTTCCATTTCTCATATCATTTCATTCCAATATCAATTGTAAGACTTTATTATTCATTTACCCCTATTAACAAGATTTGGACCTAGACGGATATACGGATCCAACCAAAACACACTAGTATGGCACCTAGCATCTCATTGGCCATGCCGAAGTAAGTTGGTATCCAGTACCTCATCGAATTTATCCGAAGAAATAGTTTGACACCTAGTGTCTCATCGACTCGTGGTCGAAGCATCCCTGAATTCTTCCAATCCTATGGCATGCCAACTATACCGACTCAGCCCGATACAATTAATAGGGTTCGCGATTCATTTTTCAGACCCAACCAATATTCAGTATTCTATTGCCACAAAATTCACATTTCAATACCAATCAATAATTTCATCGATCACAAATTCATATAATCTCAATTAAATATCAAGATAATAATAAACAACACTCACCTTAATTCCATTTACCATACATATTAAATAATAAATACAACAATTAGTAACTAGCTCGGATTATAAAAATACAGACCGAAATTCTCGAGCTACTCCTCGTTAATCTTGTCTTTTCCTTTATTAGCTAAGGTCTCCGGCACAATGTTAGCTATAGAAATTAAAACAATTTAAAATCATTAATACACACAATTTCACATTGAATATTTAAATTTTTATTCAACTTTTTCTCACATTTCAATTTAATCCTTAATCAAAACTAACTTTATTTTATTTAAAAGTAATTTCATATTTTCATTCAACTCTCAGTTTAGACTAATTTCAACCTTCAAATTTCACCATAAACCTTAATTTCGAAATTCTCTCAATTTAGTCCCTATTACTCAAAACTTATGATTTATTTTACAATCCAATCCCTTTTTCACTTCAAACTTGAAATTCTATCAATTTAACCCCTAGCACTTCAATTTATTCAACATGAACAACTTCTAAAAATTCACTAACTTCTAAAATTTCAATATAAATCAAGTAATATTTTGTTCTAGGATTCTAAAAACATAAAAATTTTAAGAAAATGGACTAAATTAACTTACCATTTTGAGTTTGAACCTTAAAACCCTAAATTTTCTCCTTTGTTTTTCTTTCTTTCTCTTTCTTCTTTCTTTCCCCTGTTTCGTTCCCCAATTCTGTTCTTTCTTTTTCTTTTATGTTTTGTTTTTATTATTATATTATAAGATAATATATATTTTACTTATACAATAAGAAATACATGTATTATTATATACATATGATTATTATTTTTACACATGTATTTCACCATTACCATACATTTGTCATAATTTGGTTTAATTACTTATTTATTTATTTTATAATATAATATAATATAATATAATATAATATAATATAATATAATATAATATAATATAATATAATATAATATAATATTTTCTTAAATAATAAGTAAGTATATATAATTATTACAAGTATATGTATACTATTGTTACACATGTAATGTACTATTACCATACAATAGTAAATTTTATGGTTTATTTCTTAATTAGTCCCTTTACTTTTCTCTATTCTATTATTAAGCTTTCACACTTTATTCAATTTATTCCTTATACCTAATTAACTTTAATTTAAAGAAATTCACCTAACCAAAACCTAATTAACTACACTACTAATCGTCGTAAATATTTGTCAGAGCCAATGAGGAGTAGGTATATCTAAGTTTTGAAAATATTCATATTTTTTTCTATATTTTCGAGTTCTGGTTTAACTGTCTTCATTAATGTATTATTATTTTGCTGAGTATTGATACACAGTCCAGTTAGCTATGGGTTGGGCACGTCAAGGACAAAGTATCCCTATAGGCAACTATAATAATCCAGAAATCATGATAATAGAACCCCCTTGTAGGACATAAGAAAACAAAGAATGTTTCTCTTCCTTAGAAGAACTAATTCGTTTGCAAGCTTTGTTTCTAATCAATCCCAAGAGTCCGACCAAACCTCAAACAACACTGTTAATGAACAAGAAGAACATTTTGAAAATATTCCCTAAAGATTTGATAATTGGACTCTTCTAAGAGTTCCAACAAACCTAGTTTACAAGAAAACAACTTTTAAAAATTTAAATGCTTTTTGCAGTTACGTTATAAAAACAAAAGAAAGGAGTTTACCTATTCAAAAAGAATACGAAACAATCCAATTATTAGATAAAGTCGTGATTAATAAACTCAAAGAACAAAAATACAAACATGTCTATTTTGGACTAGTCTAAGTTAGTGTCAAACCTCTTAGTGTTGAAGCCACTAAAAATACCTCAATTTTAACTGTCTTAAGAGACCAAAGACACATCATGTTTAATGACTCATTATTAGGAACTATAGAAACAAGCTTATGTACTGGCCCAATACATTTTAATTGTTACCCAAATTTTATGGTTTCTTTGTGACAGCCCTAATTTGGCCCTAGTCGAAAAGTGGTTTCGGGATCACAAAACCGAGTCCCAAAAATAATCAAATGTTATATTATGTGTTTATTTCATGTGAAAGTGCATGTGTGAAAATCCCATGCTTTGATTCTGCCATTTGTGAGTGAAATTATGAAATAGGACCTGTGTGAAAATTTTTGAAAATGCTATAGGCTAATATGTAGTGGCCTAATAAATAGTAGTGCAAAATAGGAGGATTTGCATCTCAAACTTCCCATTTTATGTGTAGTGGCCGGCCATGGTGTTAATGGTAGACAACATGTGCAAATTTTTTTATTGAAGTTATGGCATAAGTATGGCACAAATAATATATGTTATTTTGTGTCATAAAATGTTTAGTAATAGAATAACAAAAAGGAAGAAAAGGAAGGTTTTTGTTCATTCTTGTTCATGAAAGCTGAAAATAGAAGAGAAAGGAGAGGAAAAGAGCTCTTGAATGTTCGGTCACTTGGGGAAGAAAAATCCAAGGTAAGTTCGTGGTAGTTTGCTTCTATCTTGATGTTCATAAGTTCTTCTTGATTCTACCCTAACTCATGAAGCATATTTTGATTTTTGGTTGTGTTGTGAGCATTCGGTTATGAATTAAAATGAAGGAAATGATTGTTGTTTCATGTCCTTTTGATAAAAAATGGAAGATAGGTGAAGTTGAGCCAAGCAAATGAGCATGCATGTGCCTTAGATGCTAAGGGAAAAATCGGCTAACATGTTGTGCTTTAAAATGATGAAATGAAGATTATGATTAAGTAAAATTATAGATATGTGATGATTGATTGGTGATATGCATGTTTAAATAACATGCATGCAAGGTATGTGTGAAAGAGTGATTTGGTAATAAATCTGTTTGGGACAGCAGCAGTAACGTGAATTTGGAAAATCACCATAAATTGTGGGAGATGATTTAGAAGATGAATAAATTATGTAATTAAAGCTTAATGAGTCTAGTTTCTTATTAAACAAACCGTGTAAGCAAAAGAATTTCCGATAATGAGATATTTGAAGTGATGTGGGACAGGGTCAGAATGACTTCTACATCCTCTGTTATGTCTTTATAAAATCATTATAAATTGTAAAAAAATGTTCATAAGATGAAATTTATATGCTTAGACTCCTTAATGAGTCTAGTTTCAAATAAAATAAATGAAAACATATTTTTAATTCTGTACAATGAGAAATTAGATTCGTAGTGAGGAGTGGTCAGATTAGTCAAATAGTGAAACAGGGGAAACTTTAAGAAAAATCTGGTATTTAATGGCCTAACCAAAAATTCTGAAAATTTTATGAATGAAAGATATATGAGTCTATCTTTAGGGAAAATTAACGGCACTTGATTTGGAGTTTCTTAGATCCAGTTATAAATGATTTACTGACTATTGCTCAGGAAGACAGCCTGCAGTGAAATTATAATTATGTGGTAAACATTGACAAAAATTTGTTAATGAGTTGCTTATTGATTTCTTATAAGCTTACTATGATCAGTAGGTGTGAAAGTCGAATATATATATGTATGTATATATTATATTTTGAAAGTGATGCTCAAATAGTCGAATAATGACTAGTTTAAAATCTTTGAATTTAAGCTCAAGAGCATAAATGGGGCAAAATTCGGATAAGGGAAAATAGAAAGTAATCGAATAGCCATTGTAATCGTCCGGCAACATTCAAGGTAAGTTCTTAAGTGTTTAAGCTTGATTCCTTTTTATATGCCTAAGAGTTAAATTAATATGGTAAAGGGCATGTAAATTTTATTTAGTTAATGTGCCGAATATGTAATGATTTAAGGCTATAAGCCGATTATGGCTATTATGCCTAAGTTGAATTGGATTTGGAAATTTGATGCACTAAATGAGTGTTAAAATGAATAAACTATGCCGTATATGTGCTGGTGGAGATATCACGATTGTGATTATTGAATATCTAAAGGAAACCATGATGTGTATACAATTATTATATTTAGTCCGTTGTGGTAGCCGAAGGTGGCTTGGTACTAAAGTGATTAAATGTGAACTTCGATGAGCTAACTGTTAGTGATTGATGATATAAGTTATGCATTATAATATATATTCGGGTTTCAAACCTAACAGACGTAATGCCAGTGAAATGACATCGGACTTAAAGGTCTAGCAGGCTTATGGTCGGTGATGAAATCAGGTTATTACCTAGTAGGCAAATTGCCGATAAACTATTAAAAGTGTGGTGCTATAAGACTATGGGCTAATACGATATGTGGATTCGTTTCGTATAGTAAATTATCCAGGTATGAACAACCTAATTAAGTACATGTAAATTAAATGAATTTGATGATTGATGTGAATCGAACGTATAAGAAATGGTTTCATGTTTATGTTCAACTATGAGACCTTGTGTTAAATCGAAAATCGAATTTGTTCAAATACATTAAGTTGGTCAGGTATACGATATGTACTTATGCATGTTAAATCGATTGGAATTGAATCACAAATATGAATTGAGAAGCATAGGTAAAAATGCCTATATGTGAGTAAGGGTAAACCATCGCAAATTACCGATAAGGATGGGCTATGTGCGGAACCATCTTATAATTGCTAATTTGAAAGGTTGTGTACGAATCAGTGAGCAATATGTACATATTAGATGAATTGTGACCTTTTGGTTCTACCTGAATTAAGTTGTGCGATAAATAATTTATGTATATGACTTAGAGTCGAATGGTCACTATGGGTTAAGTTTGAATGGTGAAATGGATATGTGATATTTACGTATGACTTTTGAAACGAAATGTAAATGATGGTGTTCATAAGGAGCTTATATCCGAATGTAGCAAATGACTACTAATATGATATGTTGAATGAGAGGTGTTAAAATATGATTAAATATGCATGATATTCGATGTATATCCAGGTTAAATCCCACAGGCTTCGTGCTGGTATTATATCCGGTTTAAATCCCGTAGGCTTCGTGTTGGTATTATATCCAGGCTTAAAGACTCGCAGGCTTCGTGCTGGTAAAATATCCGGGTTAAATCTCGCAGGCTTCGTGCTAGTATTATATCCGGGATAAATCCCGCAGGCCTAGTGCTGGTATTATATTCGAGCCTTCGTGCTTAGCAGGCTTCGTGCTGGTGATGTGTATTCGGGCCTTCATGCCTAGCAGGCTTCGTACCGGTGATATGTATTTGGGCCTTCGTGCCTAGCAGGCATAATGCAGGTGAAATGATATGTTATGTGAATTCGGTGTTCCTTGTAAGATAAGGGTTTAGTCGAATGTTAAAGATGAAATGATAGTGTATTGTATCATGCTTATATGGCCTAATGGCAAGTATAACATGTTGGTAAAAATGAAATATGCTTTTATAATTGAATGATAAGTTTGAAATGAACGTGAGTGAAATGTTATGCATAAGCTATCAAATGCTAAGTGTGAAAATGAGATGAAAGTAAAGTGTTTGAGATGTATAATTATATACGTTAGAATGATGTTAGGACTTAATTGATATGAATATGTTATATGGAACTTGTTAACTTGATTATTCGGGCCTTTGAGCTTAGCAAACTATAATGCCGGTGAGATACTATTCGGGCCTTCGAGCCTAGCAGACTATAATGCTGGTGAATTGATATCGGGCCTCGAGCCTAACAGGCGAAATGCCGGTGATTTGAGAAAAGTCCATGACTAAGGTACCTCGTGTTAGGTTGACAAATGAATACATTCAGTACGTTAAGTGGGCTAGGTACGCATTATGTACTCATATGTGAGTTTGATCTGCAATGAATCATAAGCGTGCATTGTGATACATACGTGAATAAATGTTATAACTATATCTATGATCATGATACACCGGGTCAGGGTGTGAAAGTATGTGAAAGTATTCGATTTAATTATGTTATACGAATTCAGATTAAGTGTGATAAGAATGCTGAACGTGCACTATGTGTTTGTGTGTATTCGGCCAGATGGCAATATACCTAGAATATGGCCACTTAAGAAATTGAATAATCGAAGTATAATTGCGTTTATTTGTTTGCATTGCTTAGGACTTACTAAGCTTATGAAAGCTTACTCTGTTGTTACATTCCTCTATTTTATAGATTGTTGACTTCGGTTACTTGCTCGGGTTGGAGTTCGCCGGAGATATTATTACACTGTCGAGCTCACGCTATTGGTGTAAGTAAATCCTAGTATTTCGAGTCTATGGCATGTATAGGGTTTTAATGGTGAGTATGTGATATTATAATTTAGCCAAAGGTGTTTGCTAGTGATGTTTTAGGCCTCGTAAGCCCATATATGGGACAGATTGCATGTGAAAAGAAAAGTTTTAAATTGATTGAAATTTTTCGGCACTGTTTTTGTGTGATTGACTGAGTTTAAGTCGGGCAACACCTCGAACCCTGTTCTGGCGAGGGATACGGGCGAGGGGTGTTACATTCTTTGACTGACAAAAATATTTTACAATCTTTGACCCTCCAAATACATACCCATAACTACAAAAAGCTTTCTGGTTCAGAAGAACTAAGTTTAGTTTATAGACTCCACTTCAAAGTTATGTATTCTATAGTTAATACCAAGACTTTACTTCAAAGCCCAAAAGGAGAAACCCTCTTAATAGAAACATATACTTTAAGATCTCATACCATAATCCTAAGAACAATACAATGGCATGAAATAAACCTTCCTGATAGGTGGAAACTTAAGGGTGCTACAAACCCTGTGGCACCAACTCCAATAAGAAACACTTCATTAAGTGAAATTTCTCAACACCAAGATGGTACAGTTGAATTAATATTCAACAGGCCACGGAGAATGCCTCCAAGACATTCATTCGAAATAGGAAGTACAAGCACAACTTTTAGGAGGTTAAATTTAGAAGAAGAGTCAAATCCAGACTTTAGGACAACTAGAGCCTCTGTCTCTTCCATCCTAACAACATTTAGAACCAAATTACAAGGAATAGGTAATTCCTCAAATTTAACTCAACCTATCTATGCCAGACAGGAAGAGAGTCCCCAAAATTCACCTAATATGTCACCAACATATTCATCAATGACTAATAATGCTAGACAAGGAGAAAATTCAAAAATATTTGTTTTAGAAAAAACTTTTGAGATAAATAAGGAATAGTGTAGAAAACATTTCTATTCCCACAAATATAAGCAAAAAAGAGAAGATTACTTTAAAAATTATAATGATAAATGTAATACCCCCAAACTCGGCCTAGATGCTATGGCCAAATCTGGCGGCGTCACATGTGAGTGCTTTTTAGAAAAACCTTAGCAGGTTAAAAGTCGTCCAATTTGTTATCTGCACTTAAGTCGTGAAATCTCTATTCCAAATATTAAGTGAAAACATTTTATTAACGGGGGAGCTAAAACATCATTAATTCATAAATCAATAATTTAACAATTTAAAATCCCCAAAATAAACCTAAAATAAATATTTAAATAAAGCAGACAAAATAAAGTGTTACTCAAAAATTCGTAAATGTCTACCAGTGGTCTCCATCGAGCACTCCATCACACCAATCCATATACTACTGGGGATTACCTAAACAGATAAATAAATAAAGGGGTGAGTTTTCACAACTCTATGTGTACATCCCCACAAACATCATGCATACAAACAGATAACAGAATACAGTTATTCGGCCTCAGCCATACAGATATAGCATGCATAACAGATCAGATATTAGAAATATCATGCCCACCAACCCTACACACCATCTTCGTCCAACCTAACACACCATGTGGGGATAAAATCGACCCACCCATCCCTGCATACCATATATGGGGATATAATCGACCCATCCAACCCTATACACCATAAAGTACCGCATCGTAGCACATATCATAAGTATGCAGCTTAGCGGCCAGATAACGGGCTTATGAAGCCCTTCAGGTACTTCCTTCACTTCGTCAAACCCACCCCGATGCAATGCATCATACAAGCATGGCATTCTATAATGCAGACAAACAGATCATACCTTTATTTACAGAACAGAATAGATTAGATAATCATGCTAAGTATGTCATGCATACCCATACATCACAGAATTAAGAGTCTAGATAAGGCTTACCGACCCTACTACAGGTCACAGTCAACTTGGGCAACCCGTGCAACCTTACAGAACATTTCAGATTAAAAGGGCTCACATACCCGTGTGGGTCACAGGGCCCAAATTGGCCTTGCTCGTGTGGATCACAAGGCCTGGCCCAAATTCCCACACAGTCGTGTGGTTCACCCGTGTAGGCCCACATGCCCGTGCGACCCTAACGACCCATTTATTCTGAGCCCGTGCCTTGCACGCGGCCTACAAGCCATCACACGCTATTGTCCGTCGCGCCAGTGTGGCATGCGCACAGCCTGGCTGTCAGTGACACGTCCGTGTCTCACGACGCAGGCTACCTCACGGGCAGACCACACACCCGTGTGGCGTCGACAGGCCACTTTTTGGCTTTCATCGAAACTCATTTTTTGCGTAATCGGAGTTCACACCTGGTTCGTTTTCGCTGCTAATCCAACCATGAGTACTCCAAAGCCTTTGACAAATAACGGTGATTCCTTGCTGTTAAGAGCTCGATTAATGATCCACAGACTCTAGAATATTCCCTAAATAGCAACCAAAATCCCTTTTAAACAATCTCCAAGGAAATCCTTTAACTTTTATTAAAAACCAAACTTACCGAACCAACGAAATCACTAGCAACACGCCACAACTAATCGAAAAAGAAGAAAATGAAGGAGAAGAAAAACGGAGAAAAAGGAAAAAAGAAGAAGAGAAGTTCGGCAGCTAGGGTTTGGAAGAGGAAGAACGACAGAGAAAATATTTTTCCAAAAAGAAAGAAATAAGAAAAGCCCTAATTTTTCCTAAAACCCTTAACTCAGAATTTTAATAAAACCCAAATTTTACTAAAACTTGCAGCAAAAATAATCCCATAGCTACTGCAAGGAATCAAACTCCAGACCTCCAACATACCAACACTCCACTTATCCACCAGACCAGCAGGCCCATTCTTAGGTTTTTACCATCAATTCCTTATAAGCCCACTGACCTAAAGTCAGGCTTTACTCAAATAATACCAAAATTAGCCCATGTTAAAACTTGAACTTGGGACCTCCCAAACACACCCCAAAGCACATAACCTCTTAAACTACATATATATATACTAAATAGAATCAAATCAAAAGTTTCGATATTTCCATGATCAACAATCATAAAAGCTGAAATTACAAAAAATTGGGGCGTTACAATTCTACCCCCTAAAAGAAAATTTGTCCTCGAATTTTACCTGATCAAAAAAGGTAAGGATACTGCTATCGCATCAAATCCTCTAGCTCCTAAGTAGCTCCTCAGTGCTATGATTCTGCCACAGTGCCTTCACCAATGGAATAGACTTCCTACGTAAGACCTTAACGTCATGATCTAGAATCTGAACAGGCTCCTCCTCGAACGTCAGATCCGATCTAATCTCAATCCCCTCTACGGGCACAACGTGTGTAGGATCAGAGCGGTAGCGTCTCAACATCGAAACATGAAACACATCATGTATGCAGTCTAACTCTGAAGGTAGCTCTAATTGATATGTGACTGGCCCTACTCGCTTCAGAATCCAATACGACCCAATAAACCGAGGGCTCAGCTTACCCTTGCGACCGAACCCTAGAACCTTTTTCCATGGCGAGACCCTAAGGAAAATCATGTCCCCCACAGAATACTTGATGTCCTTCCTCTTTAGATCAACATAGTACTTTTTTCTATTAGAAGTCGCTTTCAAACGTTATCGAATCAAACGGACTTTATCCTCAGTTTCTGATACTAATTTTGGACCCAGAACACGTCGCTCACCCAACTCAGTCCAGCACAAAGGTGTACGACATTTACGACCATAAAGTGCCTCATACGGTGCCATTTGTATACTAGACTGATAACTGTTGTTGTAAGTGAACTCTGTTAGAGGCAAGTACTCCTACCAACTGTCTCGAAAATCGATAATGCAGCCCCTCAACATGTCCTCTAGTATCTGGATCACACTCTCTAACTGACCGTCTGTCTGTGGATGGAAAGCAGTACTGAAGTCTAGCCTCGAACCCAAAGCCTCATGAAGCTTTCTTCAGAACCGAGACATAAAATGAGGATCCCTATCAGAAATGATCGAGACAGGTACCCCATGCAGCCTCACTGTCTCAAAAATGTATAGCTTGACCAACTTCTGTAGAGAGAAGTCTGTCCTAACAGGAATGAAATGTGAGGTCTTGGTTAATTGGTCTACAATGACCCAAACAGAGTCCTTCTTAGTGGGTGTTAGGGGCAACCCACTAACAAAGTCCATCATTACTCGCTCCCATTTCCATATCAGTATTTTTAACTGGCTGTAGAAAACCCAACAGTAACTGATGCTCAGTCTTAACCTACTGACATGTCAAACAGCAAGCAACAAAGTCGGTAACCTCACGTTTCAACCCTGGCCACCAATACAACTTTCAAAGATCTTTATACATCTTATTTCCACCAGGATGCATAGCGTAAGGACTACTATGTGCTTCCCTCAAAATTGACAGCCTCAAATCCTCATTATTAGGTAAACAAATCCTATCTCGGAAGCACAATACCCTATCATTATTCAGCCCAAAATCTGTAGTAGTCCCAGTCTCAACCTGACGAAATCGCATCTCAAGAGTCTTATCATCTAAGTGCTTAGCTCTAATCTGTTCAATCCATGTCGGCTTCACTTGTAGCTCTACCAGAAGACTTCTTTTGTCATAAAGACTGAATCGAGCGAACATTTCTCTCAGATTGGTCACAACCCTATGGCTTAGTGCATCGACCACCACATTGGCCTTTCCAGGGTGATACTAAATACTGCAGTCATAGTTCTTGAGCAGCTCAACCCATCGATGTTGCCTAAGCTTTAACTCCTTCTGATTGAGGAGATATTTGAGGCTTTTGTGATCAGTGTAGATGGTACACTTCTCTCCATACAGATAATACCTCCAAATCTTCAATGTAAAAACTACTGCAGCCAACTCCAAATCATGCGTCGGATAATTAGCCTTGTTAGTCTTAAGCTGTCGAGACGCATAGGCAACTACCTTATTGTCTTGCATCAAGACGCAACCCAAACCCACATGTGACTCATCATTGTAAACCACGAAGTCCCTACCAGGCTCAAGCTGTATCAGAACTGGAGCCAGAGTTAAAACTGTCTTGAGCTTTACGAAGCTCTCCTGCTGCGTGTCAGTCCAAATGAAAGAAACTCCTTTATGCAACAACTTAGTCAACGGCACTACGATCAACGATAACCCCTCTACAAAATGTCGGTAATACCCTATCAATCCCAGAAAATTACAGATTTTTGACACACTCTTCGACTGTTTCCAATCCAATACTGCCTCAATCTTACGAGGATCCACTCGAATCCCCTTCACAGAAACTACATGACCCAGAAATGTCACTTCTCGAAGCCAGAACTCACACTTACTGAACTTCACATACTACTATTTGTTACGAAGGATTGGCAGAACTACTCTTAAATGCTCGTCGTGATTGGCCTCAGACTTAGAATACTTCAAAATGTAGTCGATGAACACCACCACAAATCGATCCAAGTAGGACTGAAACACACGGTTCATCAAGTCCATGAATGCTATTGGTGCATTAGTCAATCCAAAAGGCATGACTAGAAACTCGTAATGCCCATAATGAGTCCTAAATGTTGTCTTATGCACATCAGCCTCCGTTACCCTTAACTGATAATAACCTGACCGCAGATCAATTTTAGAAAACACTGAATCCCCTCTAAACTGATCGAATAGGTCATCAATCCTCGAAAGTGGGTACTTATTCTTAATCGTCAACTTGTTCAATTGGCGGTAGTCGATACACATCCTCATTGTACCGTCTTTCTTCTTTACAAATAGAACAGGTGCTCCCCACGGAGACATACTGGGATAAATAAGCCCTCGATCTAACAGCTCTTGAATTTCAGCCTTCAGTTCCGCCAGCTCATTTGGTGCCATTTGGTAAGGGGCGATATATGATAAACGCCAAATTATACATATTTTTACCCCAAATACTTAGCATATTAATGGATGTTTATTACTAGATTTGTGGATTTCGGTGCTCTTAATCTGGGTATTTTATGTTTTGTACTCAAGAGAGCACCAAGAGTCAAAAGGAGCCAAAAATGAGCAAAAAATAGAAAAAACAGACCAAATCGAGAAGAAGACACGGCCTAAGCCTTGCCACACGGGAAGCTCACATGCCCGTATCTTTCGAGGGTGTCGACCAAGGCTTTCACGATTAACACGGCCTGACCATTGACCCACACGGCCGTGTGTAATTTAACAGATCGAACACGGCCTGGCAATCACGTCACATGGCCGTGGCACATGGGTGTATCCGTTTTTCAAGGAGTTGTATTTTACACGGAAAAGGATACTTAGGGAGGAAGAAAGCCAATCCAAAGCCTATATAAACACCCTACGTATGACTTAGAGAGGGACCTCTCCTCCAGAACTTTTCTGGAGTATAGAACCATACGCCGGGAATTAGTTGAAGGAAGCCAGAAGATCCATCCCAAAAGCCAGAGCTACTCCAAGACTAAAGATCTCTCTCAGAATTCCTTCAGGGGTTTTAGAGTTTTCTTTATGTTTTGTTATTTTCATACTTTTGAGATGTAATATTATTTTATTATGAAATAAACCCTTAGATGCCTAAGGGGGTTGAAACCTATGATGGATCTTGTTATTATTATCTGAACTGTATGATAAATACTTGATTTGTTCTTAATTATGTGTTCTTAATGCTTGAGTTAATATTCCGGGTATTGATTCATGATTTGATGTGCTTATGCAGAGGAGCAAAAATCCCTGTCTAAGAGTAGATTTGGCATAATTAAGCGGAGTTGATTGAACGCCTAGAAATAGGGTTACGAGATTTTGCCGGATTAGGGTGAAACCTAATATGGGAGTCCATAGATCGATTTTCTACTTCCCTAGGGGTTTTAATTAAGAAAGAGATTTCGATTAATTCAACCGAGGGTTAGACATTATTAGTCTCGAAAGAGATAATAATATAGGTTAGGGAGCCTTACAGATCAAGTCAAGTGAATAAATCATCTGGTTCAGAGTCAGATAACAAGTTAAATCTAGGTGGATTCCTCATTGGGTGTCGTCTTTATCAATTACTTTTCTGCAAGTATTTTTCCAAATTTTCTCTTCACTTTAGTTTAATTAGTTAATTAGTTTAGTTAATTAGTTTAATAAACAACCCCTCTTTATTTCTAGGTTAAATAATAAAAAGATAGTTATTACTAGTACTTTTGGTTCCCCTGGGTACGATATCCCGATCTTGCCGTTACTATACTATTGTTAGATAGGTGTGCTTGCCTTTTTGTCGTGATAATAGTTAGTCTAGGTTTGATCTTCATTATAAATATTTATTACTTGTTACGAATCACGGGATAAAGTTTTTGGTGCCGTTGCCAGGGAACTAAGATATTAGGAACGCTCAATTTTTATTGCTTTAGCCATTTACTTTTCTTGCAATTTAATTTAATTTTATTATTATTATTTATTTACTTTTTCTTTCTCTTGACAGGTTTCTATAGTTTATGACTAGAAGAAACCCGTTGGGACCATTACTTTTTAATGAAGAAATCGATTGCACAGTTCGTAGAAACCAAAGAGAAATAAGGCGCAGCTTAAGATACATAGAGAACGAGAGAAAAGACGATACTGAACCTCCAACCGACAAGATGGTTGAAAACCAAGGCAATCAGCTACCTCCTGCAATTGCGGCTAATCAAAATCCCACTCCACATACTATGTATGATTATGCTAAACTTTCTCTAACAGGAACTGAATCTAGCATAGTTAGACCTACTGTAGCTGCAAATACTTTTGAAATAAAACCAAACACTATTTAGATGATACAGCAGTTTGTTTAGTTTGTTGGTTTGCAGGATGAAGATCCCAACGCCCACTTAGCAAATTTTCTAGAATTTTGCGATACATTTAAAATCAATGGCATTTCTGATGATGCCATTCATCTTCAGTTATTTCCTTTTTCATTGAGGAACAAAGCTAAACAGTGGTTGAACTCGTTACCAAGAGGGTCAATTACTACTTGGGAACAAATGATTGAGAAATTTTTACTAAAATATTTTTCGCCGGCTAAAATGACTAAATTACGTAATGATATCTCTTCTTTTGTGCAGATGGATTTAGAAAAACTTCACGATGCATTAGAGAGATACAAGGACTTACTGAGAAGGTGCCCTCACCATGGGTTACCACTTTGGCTGCAAGTACAAACATTCCACAATGGTCTGAATCCCTCAACTCGGCAAATGGTTGACGGAGCTGTTGGCGGAACCATCAACAACAAAACACCTGAAGGGGCTTATGAATTCATTTAAGAAATGTCATTGAATAGATATCAGTGGCAAGTCATGAGGACTAAGCCAACAAAAACAACTGGCGTTTATAACGTCGACTTAGTTACTATGCTGTCAAATCAGGTAAAACTTCTCAATAAAAAGATTGATGGTTTACTTGGTTCTATGCAGGTACATCAGTAATGAGGAGTGACTCAAGCAGAGAAGGTGTGCATATAGAATATCAATCCTTCAATCCTACAACTGAAGAGGAACAAGTCAACTATATGGGTAACAATAACTTTAGATCTCAAAATAACCCATACAGTAATACTTATAATGCAGGTTGGAGGAACCACCCAAATTTCTCCTAGGGAGGTAAAGGAAATCAAAAGCCACAAAATCCTCAGGGTTTTCAACAACCACCTTATCAACAAGAGAAGAAACCGAATGTTGAAGAGATGCTCTCAAAATTCATATCAATGTCAGAAACTCGTTCCCAAAATACCGAGGCAGCACTTAAAAATCAACAAGCATTGATCTGAGGACTCGAAACTCAGATAGGCCAGCTATCCAAACTAATCTCTGAACGACCACAACGTATCCTACCAAGTAATGCTGAACCTAACCTAAGGGAACACCTCAACGCAATTAGTACTCATGATAAGGAAGGATTCATTGCACCTGAGCCAGAATTGATGCAAGGAACTGTGGTGAGCAAATGTAAAAGGGAGGCAAGTCATAAAAAAATCGTGAATGATGAATATAAACCTCGTGTCCCATACCCTAACGCGACGAGGAAAGACCGCTCAGACGAACAATTGGGTAAATTCCTCAAACTTTTGAAAAAATTACATATTAACTTACCGTTTAATGAAGCTTTGTCGTAGATGGAAAATGCAATGAAATTTTTGAAAGAGCTTTTAGTAAATAAGCGAAAGTTGGACGAAGCAACATAAGTGGAGCTAAATGCAGTCTGCTCAGCTATTCTACTGAATAAGCTACCCCACAAAATGAAAGATCTAGGGAGTTTTAAAGAGTTGTATTTTACACGGAAAATGATACTTAGGGAGGAAGAAAGCCAATGCAAATCCTATATAAACACCCTACGATGACTTAGAGAGGGGCCTCTCCTCCAGAACATTTCTGGAGTATAGAACCACACGCCGGGAATTACTTGAAGGAAGCCAGGCGATCCATCCCAAAAGCCAGAGCTACTCCAAGATTGAAGATCTCTCTGAGAATTCCTTCAGGGGTTTTAGAGTTTTCTTTATGTTTTGTTATTTTCATACTTTTGAGATGTACTCTTATTTTATTATGAGCTAAACCCCTAGGATACCTAAGAGGGTTGAACCTATGATGGATCTTGTTATTATTATTTGAACTGTATGATAAATACTTGATTTGTTCTTAATTATATGTTCTTAATGCTTTAGTTAATATTCTGGGTATTGATTCACGATTTGATGTGCTTATGCAGAAGAGAAAAAGTCCCTATCTAAGAGTAGATTTGGCATAATTAAGCGGAGTTGATCGAATGCCTAGAAATAGGGTTACGAGATTTTATCGGATTAGGGTGAAACCTAATATGGGAGTCCATAGATCGATTTACTGCTTCCCTAGGGGTTTTAATTAAGAAGGTGCCCTCACCATGGGTTACCGCTTTGGCTACAAGTACAAACATTCCACCATGGTCTTAATCCCTCGACTCGGCAAATGGTTGACATAGCTGCTGGCGGAACCACCAACAACAAAACACCTGAAGAGGCTTATGAATTCATTAAAGAAATGTCACTGAATAACTATCAGTGGCAAGTCATGAGGACTAAGCCAACAAAAACAGCCGGCATTTATAACGTTGACTCAGTCAGTATGCTGTCAAATCAGGTAGAACTTCTCAATAAAAAGATTGATGGTTTACTTGGTTCTACGTAGGTACATCCAGTAATGAGGTGTGACTCAAGTGGAGGAAGTTTGCATACAGAATATCAATCCTTGAATCCCAAAACCGAAGAGGAACAAGTCAACTATATGGGTAACAATAACTTTAGATCTCAAAATAACCCTTACAGTAATACTTATAATGCAGGTCGGAGGAACCACCCAAATTTCTCCTGGGGTGGTCAAGGAAATCAAAAGCCACAAAATCCTCAGGGTTTTCAACAGCCACCTTATCAGCAAGAGAAGAAATTGAACGTTAAAGAGATGCTCTCAAAATTCATATCAATGTCAGAAACTCGTTTGCAAAATACCGAGACAACACTTAAAAATCAACAAACATCGATCCAAGGACTCAAAACTTAGATAGGTCAGCTATCCAAACTAATCTCCGAATGACCACAAGGTAGATTACCAAGTAATGCTAAACCTAACCCAAGGGAATACCTCAACGCAATTAGTACTCATGATAAGGAAGGATTCATTGCGCGTGAGCCAGAATTGATGCAAGGAACTGTGGTGAGCAAATGTAAAAGTGAGGTAAGTCATAACAAAACGGTAAATGATGAATATAAACCTCATGTCCCATACCCTAACGCGACGGGGAAAGACCGCTCAGACGAACAATTCGGTAAATTCCTCAAAATTTTGAAAAAATCACATATTAACTTACCGTTTAATGAAGCTTTGTCGTAAATAGAAAATGCAATGAAATTTTTGAAAGAGCTTTTAGTAAATAAGTGGAAGTTGGACGAAGGAACATATGTGGAGGTAAATGCAGTCTGCTCAGGTATTCTACTGAATAAGCTACCCCACAAAATGAAAGATCTAGGGAGTTTTAAAATTCCTTGTTTAATTGGTAGTTTAGATATAAGTCATGCATTAGCTGATTTAGGGGCTAGTATTAACGTTATGCCTTACAAAATGTTTAAGCAACTAGGTCTTGGGAAACCTAAACAAACTAGAATGAGTATTCAATTGGCAGAAAAAACTATAAGATTCCCTAGGGGTATTATTGAAGATGTACTCGTGAAAGTAGATAAGTTCATATTCGCCGTTGATTTCGTTGTTCTAGACATAGAGGAGGATAATAACACCCCTTTGATTTTAGGAAGGCCATTTCTTGCAACTGCTATAACAATTATTGATGTTGGTACAGGTTAGCTTACACTTCGTGTGGGAGACGAAACGATCACCCTTTAAGCTCGTAATTCTGGCATCACATCAAACATTGAAGGTAATAGTCCACACCAATCTACTAAAACTGATAATATGACTTTGCAGAAATTAAGCTTAAAAGAAGTTCACGAGCTATGTTCCAGACATGATAGAGGACACATTCATGAAGAACAAAGGCTACAGATAGAGGAGTTAGACGAATGGTGAGCACACAAATCGAGAACACATGATAAACTGAAATTACACCAAAATAAGCCCGATACCTCTCCTAATCAACTTAAGGTTGGTGATAAAGTCTTACTAGAAGCTGGAGATCCCCACATTGTCACTACCACACCGAATGAGGGAATCCCTCTAACGGTACTCAGTATTGTTCCATTCGGTACGGTGGAGATGAGTCACCCCAAGTTCGGCACTTTTAAGAAAAACATCACCCAATTAAAACCCTATTTTGATGAGATTAATAGTAATAATGAGGAGTATAAACTCCTCGAACCACCCTGACCATTCACTCGAGAGGTAAGTCGGGCTTAGACTATAAATAAGCGTTTCCCGAGCACTAACATATTTTGATTTCTTTATTTTTAATTTCTAACACTTTGAATTATTAACTTTAACTTTGAATTGTAAAGTTTTTTAGCACACACGGCCAGGCGCATGGGCGTGCCTAAAGCCGTGGCCAAACAAGGGAAGAGACACGACCGTGCGATACGGCCGTGTGGAAGCAGGACATGATTTCCCCAAAATACTAGATGTGATAAATCCCCATAGCTGTACGACATGGCTGTGGGTGAACTTGATAGGTGAACACGGGCGTGGGAATGGAAAAACGTGGGCATGCCAGGGGTAAGACTCGATTCTATTTCTTCGACACGGGCGTGAGACACGCTCGTGCTGTTAAGCTGTGGACAACAATACATGAGTGTGGTACCCTAACACATGGGCATGGGTAAAGCAAACAAAGCTAGGCACGACCGTGCGACATGGCCGTGTGCCACACACACACAAGACACTCGGACGTGGGATAGGAGCTGGGCACGACCTAAATTGAAAAATTCGAAAAAGATAGGCTAACCTTCAGAGCAAAGGGCGTGGCCCTAGGCCGTGTTCACCTCTCCTATATAAGTAAATCACTGTTCATTTTCTTCTTCTTATCAAAATGCTAGTCGAAATCTCCCCTTCTCCACTCCCTAATCCCTACTCCGGCCACCATTCCCCAGATTCTCACTTCTTCAACCCTCAAACCACCCTAAATTCCACTCCTCCTGCATTAATCCTCACATTCCATTCTCTTTTTCCTCTATTTTTCCTCCACACGGCTGTATCCCCACGGCACACGCCCGTGCTCACCTCAACATACCCATGCGCAACCGTACAGCAACTTTTGGTTCACTTTCTCAACCTTGTTTTTCCAATTTACATTACTGCATTGGTATTCTATATGCCTTACACAGATATTGTTACTGTTACCAATTTGTTCTGAATAATTTAGTAATTTGCTTTAGTATTTTCTACATTTGAACTGTTAAAGCAACTAAATAGCATATGCTAGTTTTAAGATTCTTGCTTAACTGATGATGCATCTTTGATGCCAGTAAATGCTTCTGAATAATCATATAAATTTTTCACTTCTCTCTTGATATCGTTAAATGTTAACACATCTTGGACGTACTATATCAATGCTCATACATTTTCAGGTACATTATGCCATCATTGTACATTTAAGGCAATGTTCATCAAAAGTGTGGGGGGGTGAACATGAACATGATGCCTAACTTTTTGCATTATTCTCAAATCCCTGAATTTGGTATTGTGCTTAAGTGATTTTCTCATAATATTGATCGAATGAATTCTGAGTAATCTATAATTATTGTTGATATGTCATGAATTAGACCATGGGAATTATGCATGATTATTTGATTATAGGACATTAGAGAATCGAGCATGATAAGTTAATATTTTGAGAACTAAAATTTTTAGACTATTTTCCTAAATTGAGGTATTATCCTGAAATCTTAAGTATACAGGAATCACATCACAAACCCAAATTTTTGGTGAGATTTTTAAGCCTTTTGAACAGATAGCTTTCTTTCTTACTCACTTATTTTGTGGATTGAGTACGTCAACATTGAACTGTTATTCTAGAACTTGCTTCGATTATACATGTCGAGATCACACGTATGATTTGATATACTGAGATGATAAAGGTACATAGGATTTAACCCACTTACTCCATAAAATGCCTTCCCACATAATTAAACCCTTAGTGAACCCCCTTTAAGCCTACTAACCTTTTTTATTAATTAACCTTCATCATTAACCCATTAACCCATTATTGTTGAAATCCTCTTACTTAAATTACATTTTTTTTATCGAGATTAAATTTAATATTGTTACCTCATTATGTTCACCATTTTTTTTACTGAATCATAAAGTATGATTTCTATATTGTATTGACTTGATTTGTTCAAAAAATAAAAAAGAGCTCATGTAATATAGTTCTAGATATTTGTTTGCGATTCAGTAATTAAGTTTTTGATTGTGGGGTAATATATTGAAATTATCTCGATTCTAACCTTTTTCTTTTCGGCTTGTATCCATACCCGTAACCTAAACCTCGTTACAACCATGCAAATACCTTTTGATTTGTGTATCATATCATTCATAAGTGGTGGAGATTTGATTTTCATGCAAGCCTATGGTAATAACTTCTCAGGTTAGACAATCGAGTGTTTAATCTTGAACCTTAAACACTTTGAGTTATTTGAGCGAATCTTTAGTGAGGATGTCATCTCTTGTATATTTAGGACTAAAGTTAATTACTTGGAGGAAAGAGATTACCTATAATTTTATTATCAAAATATTCGATTTAGATTGTTTGAGGCTTTTAATGCCCCTATAGTTGAATTCTCACTGTATGATTTTCCATGGAATAGTTTGTAACATTATCAGTAATGATTATATGATTGAAAGGATGGAATCCTAGCAGTAAATGAGATTTTTGCTTGAGGACAAGCAAATGCTTAAGTGTAGGGGTTTTTGATAAACGCCAAATTATTCATATTTTTACCTCAAATACTTAGAATATTTATGGATGTTTATTACTAGATTTGTGGATTTTGGTGCTCTTAATCCGGGTATTTCACGTTTTGTACTCAGGAGAGCACCAAGAGCCAAAAGGAGCCAAAAACGAGCAAAAAAAGGGACAAAACAGACCAAATTGAGAAGATGACACGGCCTAGGCCTTGCCGCACGGGTAGCTCACACGCCCATGTCTTTCGAGGTTGTCGACCAAGGCTTTCACGATTCACACAGCCTAGCCATTAACCCACACGATCGTGATCAATTTAATGGATCGAACACAGCTTGGCAATCACGTCACACGGTCGTGGCACACGGGCGTGTCCCTTTTTCAAGAAGTTGTCTTTTACATGAAAAAGTATACTTAGGGAGGAAGAAAGCAAATCCAAAGCCTATAGAAACACCCTACGTATGACTTAGAGAGGGGCCTCTCCTCCATAACTTTTCTGAAGTATAGAACCACACGCCGGGAATTACTTGAAGGAAGCCAAATGATCCATCCCAAAAGCTAGAGCTATTCCAAGACTGAAGATCTCTCTGAGAATTCCTTCAGGGTTTTTAGAGTTTTCTTTATGTTTTGTTATTTTCATACTTTTGAGATGTACTCTTATTTGATTATGAACTAAACCCCTTAGATACCTAAGGGGGTTGAAACCTATGATGGATCTTGTTATTATTATATGAACTGTATGATAAATACTTGATTTGTTCTTAATTATGTGTTCTTAATGCTTGAGTTAATATTCCGGGTATTAATTCATGATATGATGTACTTATACAGAGGAGCAAAAGTCTCTGTCTAAGAGTAGATTTGGCATAATTAAGCGGAGTTGATCGAACGCCTAGAAATAGGGTTACGAGATTTTGCCTGATTAGGGTGAAACCTAATATGGGAGTCCATAGATCGATTTACTGCTTCCCTAAGGGTTTTATTTAAGAAAGAGATTTTGATAAATTCAACTGAGGGTTAGACGTTATTAGTCTCGAAAGAGATCATAATATAGGTTAGGGAGTCTCACGGATCAAGTCAAGTGAATAAATCGTCTGGTTCAAAGTCAGATAACAAGTGAAATCTAGGTGGATTCCTCCTTGGGTTTCATCTTTATCAATTACTTTTCTGTAAGTATTTTTCCAAATTTTCTCTTCACTTTAATTTAATATGTTAATTAGTTTAGTTAATTAGTTTAATAAACAACCCCTCTTTATTTCTAGGTTAAATAATAAAAAGATAGTTATTACTAGTACTTTTTGTTCCCTTGGGTACGATATCCCGATCTTGCCATTACTATACTATTGTTCGATAGGTGCGCTTGCCTTTTCGTCGTGATAATAGTTAGTCTAGGTTTGATCTTCATTATAAATATTTATTACTTGTTACGAATCACGCGATCAAGTTTTTTGGCGCTGTTGCTGGGGAACTAAGATATTAGGAATGCTCAATTTTTATTACTTTGGCCATTTATTTTTCTTGCAATTTAATTTAATTTTATTATTATTATTTATTTACTTTTTCTTTCTCTTGGTAGGTTTTTATAGTTTATGACTAGAAGAAACCCATTGGGACCATTACTTTTTGAAGAAGAAATCTATCGCACAGTTCGTAGAAACCAAAGAGATAAGGAACAGCTTAAGATACATAGAGAACAAGCAAGAAGACGATACTCAACCTCCAACGAACAAGATGGCTGAAAACCAAGGCAATCAGCTACCTCCTGCAATTGCGGCTAATCAAAATCCTGCTCCACATACTATGTATAACTATGCTAAACCTTCTCTAATAGGAACTGAACCTAGCATAGTTAGACCTACTGTAACTGCAAATACTTTTGAATTAAAACCTAACACTATTTAGATGATACAATAGTTTGTTCAGTTTGATGGTTTGCAGGATGAAGATCCCAACACTCACTTAGCAAATTTTATGGAATTTTGCGATACATTTAAAATCAATGGCGTTTCTGATGATGGCATTCGTCTTCAGTTATTTCCTTTTTCATTGAGGAACAAAGCTAAACAGTGGTTGAGCTCGTTACCATAAGGGTCAATTACTACTTGGGAACAAATGACCGAGAAATTTTTACTAAAATATTTTCCACCGGCTAAAACGACTAAATTACATAATGATATCTCTTCTTTTGTGCAGATGGATTAGAAATCCTTTACGATGTATGAGAGAGATACAAAGACTTACTAAGAAGGTCCCCTCACTATGGGTTACTAATTTGGCTGCAAGTACAAACATTCCACAATGGTCTAAATCCCTCGACTCAGCAAATGGTTGACGCAGCTGCTGGTGGAACCATCAACAACAAAACACCTGAAGAGGCTTATGAATTCATCGAAGAAATGTCACTGAACAACTATCAGTGGCAAGTAATGAGGACTAAGCCAACAAAAATAGCCGGTGTTTATAACGTCGACTCAGTTACTATGCTGTCAAATCAGGTAGAACTTCTCAATAAAAAGATTGATGGTTTACTTGGTTTTATGCAGGTACATCCAGTAATGAGGTGTGACTCAAGCGGATGAGGTGTGCATACAGAATATCAATCCTTCAATCCGACAACCGAAGAGGATCAAGTTAACTATATGGGTAATAATAACTTTAGATCTCAAAATAACCCATAAAGTAGTACTTATAATGCAGGTTAGAGGAACCACCCAAATTTCTCCTGGGTGGCCAAGGAAGTCAAAAGCCACAAAATCCTCAGGGTTTTCAATAGCCACCTTATCAACAAGAGAAGAAACCGAACATTGAAGAGATGCTCTCAAAATTCATATCAATGTCAGAAACCCGTTTCCAAAATACCGAGACAACACTTAAAAATCAACAAGCATCGATCCAAGGACTCGAAACTCAGATAGGCCAGCTATCCAAACTAATCTCCGAACGACCACAAGGTAGCTTACCAAGTAATGCTGAACCTAACCCAAGGGAACACCTCAACGCAATTAGTACTCATGATAAGGAAGGATTCATTGCGCCTGAGCCAGAATTGATGCAAGGAACTGTGGTGAGTAAAGGTAAAAGTGAGGTAAGTCATAACAAAATGGTGAATATAAACCTCGTGTCCCATACCCTAACGCGACGAGGAAAGACCGCTCAGACGAACAATTGGGTAAATTCCTCAAACTTTTGAAAAAATTACATATTAACTTACCGTTTAATGAAGCTTTGTCGTAGATGGAAAATGCAATGAAATTTTTGAAAGAGCTTTTAGTAAATAAGCGAAAGTTGGACGAAGCAACATATGTGGAGCTAAATGCAGTCTGCTCAGCTATTCCACTGAATAAGCTACCCCACAAAATGAAAGATCTAGGGAGTTTTAAAATTCCTTGTTTAATTGGTAGTTTAGATATAAGTCATGCATTAGCTGATTTAGGGGCTAGTATTAACGTTATGCCTTACAAAATGTTTAAACAACTAGGTATTGGGAAACCTAAACAAACTAGAATGAGCATTCAATTGCCAGATAAAACTATAAGATTTCCTAGGGGTATTATTGAATATGTACTCATGAAAGTAGATAAGTTCATATTCCCCGTTGATTTCGTTGTTCTAGACATAGAGGAGGATAATAACACCCCTTTTATTTTAGGAAGGTCTTTTTTGTAACAGCTAAAACAATTATTGATGTTGGTACAGGTGAGCTTACACTTCGTGTGGGAGACGAAACAATCACCCTTCAAGCTAGTAATTCTGGCATCACATCAAACATTGAAGGTAATAGTCCACACCAATCTACTAAAACTGACAATATGACTTTGCAGAAATTAAGCTTAAAAGAAGTTCACGAGCCATGTTCCAGAAATGATAGAGGACACATTCATGAAGAAAGAAGGCTACAGATAGAGGAGCTAGATGAATGGTGAGCACACAAATCGAGAGTACATGATAAACTGAAACTACGCAAAAACAAGCCCGATACCTCTCCTAATCAACTTAAGGTTGGTGATAAAGTCTTACTAGATGCCGCAGATCCCTACATTGTCACGGTACTCAATATTTTTCCATTCGGTACAGCAGAGGTGAGTCACCCCAAGTTCAACACTTTTAAGGTAAACAACACCCAATTAAAACCCTATTTTGATGAGATTGATAGCAGGAATAAGGAGTATAAACTCCTCGAACCACCCTGACCATTCACTCGAGAGGTAAGTTGAGATTAGACTATAAATAAGCGCTTCTCAGGAGGCAGCCCGAGCACTAACATATTTTGATTTCTTTATTTTTAATTTCTAACACTTTGAATCATTAACTTTAACTTTGAATTGCAAAGTTTTTCAGCACACATGGGCAGGCACACGGGCGTGCCTAAAGCCGTGGCCAAACAGGGGAAGAGACACAACCGTGTGGAAGCAGGACATGATTTCCCTAAAACACGGGATGTGATAAATCCCCATGACCGTGCGACATGGCCGTGGGTGAACTTGATAGGTGAATATGGGTCTGGGAATGGAAAAACATGGGCGTGCCAGGGGCAAGGCTCGATTCTATTTTTTTGACACGGGCGTGAGACACGCTCGAGCCGTTAAGCTATGGACAACAATACACGGGCTAGGTACCCTAACACACGGGCGTGGGATAAGTGAACAAAGTTAGGCACGACCGTGCGACATGGACGTGTGCCACACACGCCCAAGACACACAAGCGTGGGATAGTAGCCGGGCACGATCTAAATTGCAGAATTCGAAAAACACGGGCTCACCTTCAGGGTACACGAGCGTGGACCTAGGCCATGTGCACCTCCCCTATATAAGCAAATCACTGTTCATTTTCTTCTTCCTTTCAAAACCCTACCCGAAATCTCTCCTTCTCCACTCCTTAATCCCTATTCCAGCCACCATTCCCTAGATTCTCGCTTCCTTAACCCCCAAACCACCCTAAACTCCACTCCCCCTGCATTAATCCTCACTTTCCCCTCTATTTTTCCTCCACACGGTAGTATCCCCACGGCACATGCCCGTGCTCACCTCTAACACGCCCGTGCGCCACCCTACAGTAGCTTTTGGTTCACTTTCTCAACCTTGTTTTTCCAATTTGCATTACTGCATTGGTATTCTATATGCCTTACACAGATATTGTTACTGTTGCCAATCTGTTCTGAATAATTTAGTAATTTTCTTTAGTATTTTCTACATTTGAACTGTTAAAGCTACTAAATAGCATATGCTAGTTTTAGGATTCTTGCTTAACTGATGATGCATCTTTAATTCCAGTAAATGCTTCTGAATAATCATATAAATTTTTCACTTCTCACTTGATATCGTTAAATGTTAACACATCTTGGACGTACTATATAAATGCTCATACATTTTCAGGTACATTATGTCATCATCGAGAGGCAAGAAGGCCATGGTCCCATCCTCAAAGAGACATCGGGGACTGGGTTCTTCCTCGGTATGTGCTACAGTTGAAGTTCGACACCCATTCCTTAAGTTTTCGGAAGCTTCACAGAAGGAGCTATTTTAGATACTACGCGTGCGACCCCTCACTACAGGTCGCTGCATCGACTGAGCTACCATAGAGCAAGTCCAGCTAGCTGATGCCCTCCACGCCCTGCTGTCCACAGACCTATGGGAACGGTTCTTCGCTATTACCCAACCCACTTATTTAGAGCTAACTTTAGAATTATGCTCTACTTTTCATTTACAGGTGGTGATGACGAACAATGACGACCCCGACACCAATCACTTCCGATTAGGCGGTCTAGTTTGGAGTCACTCTGGGATTTTACACTAATGAGCATATGGAGGAGGAGGACATGAATGTACTACCACGCAATATCCACATTTCTCCCTTCTTGTGCTGGAAGGCTTTGGCACCACTCTCTTCCACCTACGAACCTAGCCACTCGAAGGCCTCAGCTCTCGCCCCTTCCCTACGATATCTCCATGCCATATTAGCACACACCTTGACAGGAAGGAAAGAGAGCACCGACGTCGTCAACATCCACAACACCTACTATTTATGGTGCATGACAAATGCACACGTGACTGACTTGGCATATTTCATTGCTTTCGCTATTCGTCACCAGACCGAGCGGCATCAGAAGGGAGTAATCTCTATCGGCCCCTAGTGACGTGCCTTGCCAAACACTTCGACCTCCTCAACACCGTAGCCCAGTCATCAGCGCTTACACTGATAGGTCAGATGTCCCCACAGGGCATCACGACTATGTTACACATGAGGATGATCTAGCGCCGATGTGGGACCGATCCTCCTCAGTACCGTCTCACTCATGCCATTAACAAGGAGGATCTTGAGGAAATTCCTAATGATGTCCCCCCATAGCATGAGGGGCCTTCTACCATGCCACCTAGGGAATGACCAGTTTATGCGGCTGCTTCATTGGCACACCTTTCCGACCGACTCGCTCACTTCGAGCAATATTCAACTACACAGTTTGAGATGATTCACGAGCGAGATCGGCGACGTGATAGAAAGATGTACGGCATGCAGGCCATGATGCAGCAGCTGTGCCAGCACTTTCACATCGCCACTCTAGCGCCACCACCTGAGGGCCCCACTGACGAGGATCATTAAATCCTCCTATCTTTTTATTTTTATTTTTATTTTTATTTTCATTTCAATTTTATTATTTTCTTTTGAAATAAATATCTGTATTAGTAAATTTTACTTTCTTCATTTTTCTGGTATTTCTAACAAATAATCCCACTACGCTCTCTTCCATACCAACTCTTAATAAGCTCTTCATGATTCGACAGACTTCCAAGCAAAGTTGCTAGGAATATTTTACGGAATGAGGAAACAAATAGGGAAAAATACCCAATGAGTGCCATGCTCAACGTCCCAATTTCTTCATCTAGCCAAGAATAGTGGCAGTTACCACTTTCCCCAAACACTCCAAACTATGGGGGGTGAACATGAACATGATGCCTAACTTTTTGCATTATTCTCAAATCCTTGAATTTGGTCTTGTGCTTAATTTATTTTCTCATAATATTGATCGAATAAATTCTGAGTAATCTATAATTATTGTTGATATGTCATGAATTAAACCATGAGAATTATGCATGATTATTTGATTATAGGACATTAAAGAATCGAGCATGATAAGTTGATATTTTAAGAACTAAAATTTTAGACTATTTTCCTAAATTGAGGTATTATCTTGAAATCTTAAGTATATAGGAATTACATCACAAACCAAATTTTTGGTGAGATTTTTGAGCCTTTTGAGCATATAGCTTTCTTTCTTGCTCACTTATTTTGTGGTTTGAATACGTCAACATTGAACTGTTATTCTAGAACTTGCTTCGATTATACATGTTGAGATCACACGTATGATTTGATATACTGAGATGATAAAGGCACTTAGAATTTAATCCACTTACTCCATAAAAGGCCTTCCCGTATAATTAAACCCTTAATGAACCCCCTTTGAGTCTACTAACCTTTTTTATTGATTAACCCTCATCATTAACCCATTAACCCATTATTGTTGAAATCCTCTTACTTAAATTACCCTTTTTTTATCGAGATTAAATTTAATATTGTTACCTCACTATGTTCACCATTTTTTGTTACTGAATCATGAAGTATGATTTCTATATTGTATTGACTTTATTTGTTCTAAAAAATAAAAGAGCTCATGTAATATAGTTCTAGATATTTATTTGTGATTCAGTAATTAAATTTTTGATAGTGGGGTAATATATTGAAATTATCTGGATTCTAACCTTTTCCTTTTCAACTTGTATCCATACCCGTAACCTAAACCTCGTTACAACCATGCAAAGACCTTTTGATTTGTGTATCATACCATTTACAAGTAGTGGAGATTTGATTTTCATGTAAGCCTATGGTAATAACTTCTCATGTTAGACAATCGAGTACTTAATCTTGAACTTTAAACATTTTGAGTGATTTGAGTGAATCTTTAGTGAGGATGTCATCTCGTGTATATTTAGGACTAAAGTTAATTACTTGGAGGAAGGGGATTACCTATAATTTTATTATCAAAATATTTGATTTAGATTGTTTGAGGCTTTTAA